>NC_056743.1:1240939527-1241199339 GCF_019279795.1 Protopterus annectens
GTTAACACTACCTGACTGTTTCTACCCATATTCACATAGTCAGGGTTACATATGTGCACTCATAGTGTGTGTGTGTGTGTGTGTGTGTGTGTGTGTGTGTGTGTGTGTGTGTGTGTGTGTGTGTGTGTGTGTGTGTGTGTGTGTGTGTGTGTGTGTGTGTGTGTGCGTGTGTGTGTGTGTGTGCGTGCTACTGCTATACTCTGCCTTGATTTTTATCGGTCACCCTGGTTGTTGGCAGTAGGGACCAGTAGCTGTGACAACATGACACTTGAAAATTTCTCGGTGTATGTACTTATCTTGCTGTCATTTGCAGCCTTGGAGTTGGACCGTGAGTGCTGGACACAGTATAACTACAGCCTTCTTATAGCTACTTTATTTCTTTTCTTACCTGGCAGACCTGTGGAGGAAATTTCTGTTAACACTACCTGACTGTTTCTACACATATTCACAAAATCCTAGGTAAAATTATGCATACAGCTTACTACCAATCCCGAGATTCAAACCGTGCCTGTTTGTGCATAAAATACAACAAAGGTTTTGTGTTTCATCAGAACAATCAATTGAGAAACTTCTGTCTCTTCCTTGAATGTTTTCTGTCTAATACTCTCTTGGTTGTACAATCTGACCTTGTAATTATGACATTCTTATACATGTATTCCTATACATACCTTTTGACATTGCACAGTGTGGAAAACAATGGTTAACACAACATTACTATTCAGATATCAGATCTTGGTGCATGAAACATTTCATATCAATTAATCTCATGTCTTACAAAGGCACTATCTTTGTCAGATGAGACTTGATTGTTTAATGCTTTCTGAGCTATAGTTGCTGTGCATAACCTGTGCACATTTCAATTCATACAATACCAAAGTAAACACAACCAGTCCAGGGTTTTGAATTTTATTGACAGGCAGTTACAGTTTTATTTATATACAACCACACAACCTATATGAGACTATTACTGTAATATTGTCTGGTTTATTCGGTACAAAGCATACTCATTTTTAATACTGCAAAGTGACATTCTACTCCTTTATATTTATTTGGTATGAATACTACAAGCTAGATTGTTACTCACCAGCCACGCAATGCAGCCTTAGCAGCCTGCTTGCATGGGTTTCCTGGTTTACAGCCCGCTCGGCTAGAGCTGTAAAGAAGATAGAGAAACATTTTTGCATACCTATCCATCACATACACAGGGTGGAATTTAGTAAACAGTTATTGATATTAATACTTACACATGCCTGGGACATCCCTCTGCCATGCATCTTGGATCCACTGGTTCAAGAGCTCCCTTTCCCTCTGCTTCAAGTCAGCAAAGTGGTGCTGGATCTGCTCACCAGTCCGAGGGATGCCAGTGGCACTAGTGAGATCATGGGTGAGATTTTCCCAGGCCTCTGCTTTGTATTGGGAGCCCTGGTACTGGTCCAGCAGTAATCTCATATCATGTTTTTTTACAAGGAGTCTGCACATGACCCTGGACTCCTGTATGCCCCAGCGCTGTGCCTGAAAGCGCACACTCTCTCCAACACCAGCCATAGTGCATACAGTGGGGAGCTACAACCAGTTATGAGCTGTATTCCCACCTGTGAGGTTTAAATATGGCCAATTTCCCTCCCTTTGCTGTGATTGGATGGTTTTGAATATGCTAAGCTAAGCTAAGTGCCGAGCAAACCTGCTTAGTTGGTATATGCATTGCTTAAAGGGGTAGATGCTAAACACTGCTTACCAGTGCGCAAATCTGCTTAGTTACACTAATTCTTACTTAAATTTTGAATTTAAGCAATGCTTATACTGGCTAAGCACAGCTGAGCACAAGTTAGCATTGTTCAGCATTCTTTTTACAGACTATCCACATTGTGGGGTTGAGTCCTCATCAATGACATATTATGATATGCATGTCTACCTTCCATAACATCCCCCTATGTGCTTTCATTACAATACATTATTTTGTAGCTGTGCTGTATGGGACACTTGTGTTTCTATGGGGGTTTCACATCTGTACTACACAGATACCTCACATTTAGACCTGCTACACTACCCTGGTTAACAAATATATATATTATTCATTACCTACTGATAACAAAATATATGTGTGTGCTTTTTTAATAGATAAAAATGAATGGGGATTCAAACCATAAATGCCTGCTTATTAAGCGAAAGCTGTAACCACTCCACTACTTCACTTTGCACTGTTTTGGCCATATATTTGTATTTAGCTCATTGGGATGTGCAAGCTAGGTGGAGCATAACTGCATGACGTGCACTCCCACTCAGCTACACTTAAACTTTATTGCGGACAGAAAAAAAATACATATGTGTTATTTTAATTTACTGTAGGGGTTTGCACATTACTTTCTGCATCATTATCTGTACATTGCTCTTACAAACTTAGAAAGTAGATAGGATAAACAGGCTTTGCATTAGCTTAATGTTTCAGTCTCATGGAGTCAGGGAGGTACAAATTTTAGGAGGAACACACCAAAACATACAAGTCAGCTATCTGTACACATTTCAAGAATAGTTGAAAGGTAAGCTCCTCGGACATACCTCTCATCTGTACAGATTTTCACAGAATGCCCAGATTTTTGCCTCATATTTTGGTGTGTTCCTCCTAAAAACTGTACTTTTCTGGCAAATAGCTGAGGATTGACGTCATTATAATGACAAACATTTGAGTTTAAGACTCCACATCCTTCAGAAAATTTATGCTAATACAAAACCTATTATTCTATCAACTTTCTAAGTTTGTAAGAGCAATATTTAAAAGCTGTCCCTATTTGTACCCCCATCATTTTAGGCTTTGTCCAGATTTTTTGCTCTAAGAGGTTGAGAGGTAGGTCCACGGACACTAACAGGTGATCACAGACACTTTTTCTGCTTTTGTATTGCCATACAGCAACTCTGGAGTGCAGAAGGCATGTATATTGTTAGAGCACTGATCTCAGACATGCCCTCTGCACTCATACACAGACCCGTGTCCATGTAGGAATACAGCAGCATGCCTTCATGCATATGCAAGGAGCACTTCTGTTCTATACAGACACGGGTCGCTCCATATAAGAATAACTCTATTCTTACATGGAGTGTTGCTGAATCCGGGAAATAAATTTTGCCTGTGACATAAGTAGGATATATTGGAGAAACAGATATGTTTCTCAGGGATTTCCTTTTCTCTGGAACAGGTTCCCCGTCTATATGAATTAGAGTTCCTTCCTAACCCTATTTATGCACAACTTGGAACAACGGATTGGTAAATAGAAATTTGCCTCTATTATATCTCTGATTGACAGAGACAGTCAGTAAATCACCACCTATATAAATCAAATTTGTAAGTCACATTTGAGTTGAACAATTAAGCTTATAAGTGCCCTAGTGGTTGTTAGTCTATGAGCCTATAAACCTATAATAAAGGTATTTACAGTGATAATGCTACCCATGTACCCTTTTTGATTTGTAGAAGATTTTCATAATTGTTTACAGTTCTGCAAGTGTGTGTGTGTGTGTATATCTATATATATATATATATATATATATATATATATATATATATATATATATATACCAGATTTGAAGATCCCAAGAATTTCCTAACAGAAATATTATGAAACCACTGAAACTGCTGAACTCTTGAAACATTTCTGTTACTTAACATCTGATCTACCTTGTATATTGGAGGTTTCCTAAATTAAATTAGCTGATTTGCTGGCTGCCAGGGCTGGATCTTGACTACATATGCTTAGGTTGATTAACTTCTGCTGATATGGGAGTTGTGGCCCACTTTGCTCCTCCTGCTGCATTCCCCAGTCACCCTGCCACCATCTTCTTTATAGCATTACTTCCCAGCCAACACACTCCCGCTATACACCTCCTTTGAAACACACATTATAGTAATAACACCATCCAAAACTAATCATAATAACTCTATTCAGACTATATACCATTCAGCATTTTACAAGAACCCTTCTAAAATGTAGAACTTTACCTTCATCACATATTTAAGCACCTCAGCTCATAACCAATTTAGTCATAACTGCAAAACTCATCCTTTTAATTTATTACTTATACTACCCACATCTCACAGAACTAATCATAAATACTTTTAACACCATTATTCCTTCTCTCTTCTATCAATCGGATCAGGATACCACACAATTTACTCTGACAGCCATACAGCATACATAATACCATTTAAATCTAAAGCCACATGCCAAAACTTCAAGCAAAACTTTAGCTCTCTGCACATCCCAGTTTTCATGTGGGGACTGTAGTTTAAAAAGTAATGATATCTACATAAATCCCTGGCCACTAACCCCCCCCCTATGTAGAACTTCTCCACAAAATTTTACAACAGCTGCATAACTCAGCTAAATATTGCTATCTAGCTCCTATTAGCTCTTTGCATTTTTCTCTCTCATACCCTCTGTTATTCCTCCACCTAATGAAATGGCTACTCCACTGACACTGTTCCCTTTTCTACTCACATTACTTGTAAACATTTACAGTAAGTATCTTTGCTCACTGTATTCTTAAAAAGTCCATTTAATCATGTTTAAGCTTTCCTTAACAACCTCACCTAAACCAACTCCCAGCCTTTCATCACTATCCCCAAATGTCTTTCCACTGAATGCTAATCCAATCATCTCATCTTATCAGCTTTGTATGTTACGATGGTTGCAAAATCAGTCACAACCAGCTAAACAGCTCTGCAAATACACAGAAATGTAACTCTACCAGTAGTATGAAACAATATATAGAGCCCCAGGCATTCAGATAAACACATAACGTCACAGATTGTAAAACAACTCCCACTAGTACTGAACTAGCCCTGAGAAACAACTGCAGAGAGAAACAGAGAGAGAGCAACAATAGTCAAGCAATATTTAATGAAACTAATAAATAAATGCAGTACAGTTTTGTTAACTATCACTGAAATAGAACAAGTACAAATAAGTATACTAATATCAGATTTGTATGTTGAGATGGTTGTAGAATCAGTCACCAAGAATGATACTGATTCTACAACCATGTTGACGTACAAAGCTGATATAAGTATACTTTTTGCACTTATTCTGTTTTAGTGATAGTTAACAAAACTGTACTGCATTTATTTATTTGTTTAATTGAATTTTGATTGAATATTGGTGGTCTCTCTCTCTCTGCAGTTGTTTCTCTGGGCTAGTTCAGTTCTAGTGGGGGTTGTTTTACATTCTGTGAAGTTCTGCATTTATCTGATTGCCTAGGGCTCTATATTTTGTTTTATACTACTGGTATAATTACATTTCTGTGTATTTGTGCTCAGTAGCAGAGCTGTTTAGCTGACTGTGACTGATTCTACAACCATTTCGACATATAAAGCTGATACAAGTATACTTTTTTGCACTAGTTCTGTTTAAGCGCTAGTTAACAAAACTGTACTGCATTTATTTATTTGTTTCATTGAATATTGAGTGAATATTAGTGGTCTCTCTTTCTCTGCAGTTTGTTGTTCTTACCCTTCCATCCAAGTGTTGTTGTATTCTTAAACTTGGTGGCTTTAGAATTGCCCACACCTGCTTTAAATTTGTCTTTGGACACTCCTCCAAGCCCCATCTTATTTGCTCACTCAACGGAGTACAGTGAGATCATTTGGGAAGGAATAGTCATCCCCTTGCTTTTTTATTTTGGACACTTCTACCAGTCCCATCTCATCAGCTCTGTCTACTGTGTACAGAGAGAACATTTGGGAAGGCCAACTCCCTTAGTTTATTAATCTTGAATTATCTTCTGTTTCCTCTTTCTCCACTTCAAAGAAAAAAAAATACACTTTATTCAGCTGCTCTTACTGTAACTGTGTTCTACCTACTTTATAACCTTATTTTGCTTTGCTGTGTCCTCTTAAGTGCTCAAGTGCTCTTATTCTGCTGTACTTATTACTGCTTGTTAGTAGCATGGTTAAATTTGTCTGCTCTTCTAAGTATCTTAGTTTTGGTTTTCACATTTGTGCTTCAGGCCAGTTATTTTACATTTTAGAAGTTTTTTGTGGTCTACACTCTTCTGGACAAACCTTATCAAAACCCTCTCTCCATACATCTGACAAGTATTCAGAACACTATATCTGGACGATTCCCATCAATTTCTCCTGTCATCCTGGTTGATATGGTCATACTGAGACAGTATAGCAAGTGCCTCATGTTCACTGACAGCCCTCTTCAGGTCTATATTAGAACATCGAAAGTTTAATAGTTCGAATCACTAAAGGTCGACCTTTAATGATCGAACTATTAAAATTTTGAATGTTCCTAAAAATAAATTAAAAACAAAAAAAGAAAATCTAAAGGGTGTAGGCAGGGGAGGCAAGCCCCCCTGCACACCCCATACCCCCTGCTACTTAAATATACCAACTCCAAGACCACACTACATTGAAGTAAATGGAAATCTCCCCTTACAGAAATTTCTGTTTACAAGTTCGATGTTCTGCACTTTCGCTATTCTCGTGTCGACAATGTCATATTCATCATTGTTGGCTTTCGAGAATATAATATAGACCCCCCCTCTTCTCCTAGCACATAATTCTTCGACTTGTGAGAAATGCATGTACATCAGTAACCTGGAATCCATGCTATCTCATACCACAGTCAGTACTCCTGGCAAAGAGGAGATTGCCAGCACAGGCACCACACCACCCACATCACATAGCCAAGCATAACACACACCCATCTATAAGAAAGTCCTCAATAAATCTTTCCTAAGCAACAGAGACCTTCAAAACACACTTGCAAACATTCCACACACAATACCAAACACATTACACACAGCAGACACTACACCAGTGTCTCACACACACAGCCCATAAGGCATAACAATAAACCAATGCAGCCCATAAGGCATAACAATAAACCAATCATGTTAGTCATTGGCAACTCAGTTGTGAGGCACACCAATGTCCCCCTCACCAGGCCTGACAAGGAGAAGGTCACAGTCAGTCTATCAAGTGCCAGAATCCGTCACATCATGCACTCACATTTGTCTCTCCACAACAGGTACAAGTATAACTCTGTAATTGTCCATGTTGGTGTGAATGACTTGAGACGTACCTCCTTGGACTATATGAAGAGAGACATTATTAACTCTCAGAGTATGTGTCCCAGGAAGGTATGACCTTAGCCCTAAGCAACATCTTACCTTCACCAAGAATGATACCACAGTACCAACAGAAAATAATTGACTTCAACAATTGGCTTAATTTCTGGTGTCTTTCCAAGGTGATCCAGTATCTATTTGCTTGGGAAGACATGGTTGACAGCCCTTGATGCTTTGGGAGACATGGTCTCTACCAGTCACCCCTGGGATACCAGATCCTAGTCAAGGCTCTTGCCTGCCCCATTGTGCCTTTTTTAGGCTATGTCCCAAAGACAAATCTTCCAACATAAAAGATCTGTCAAAAAACAAATTAAAGGTCCTGCTGTTTAACACTAGGAGCTTTAACCTGTACTTGCACTCACTGGAGGTTATCCTCGCACTGGAAGATGCCAAGGTCTGTACAGTCATGGAAACTTGGATCAGGGCTGCAAAGAACACCCCTGCCTTACCAAGCTATACCTCATTCCACACATTCCAACCCCAAAATTAAGTCAGGAAAACTAAGGGTGGTGGAGTCTATCTTCATTAAGAATAGGCACACCTCCAGACTGGTTTGCCAGCATGATTCACTGGAATTGGTCCAGGTGCAACTGGCAGTTGTCAGGACACCCATCCAAGTTATAGCCAGTTATATACCTCTCTCCATGACTCAGGGCACCCACTCCTCCTACCTGGATTTACTTGACTCCATCAAGGTACCCCCTAACACCCTGATCTGATAACTTCAACTACCCCACCATAGACTGGGTGAGCTATTCTTGCACTAATGCACTCACCCAACAATTCCTTGACTTCATCAGTTGTAACACACTAGACCAGCTCGTCCCATCCCCCACAAGGAAGGGTAACATTCTGAACTTGGTTCTCACCAACATGGGTGATCACTCCACCAATCCCATAGTATGTTCTTCCCTGGTGAGATCAGATCATCGGTCTGTCTCATTCAAAGTTTCTGTCCCACCCAACCCTACCAGCCATACCCAGGCTAAAAAAGTTCTCAAAAGCTGACTACAACCTCCTAAGGGAGGGTATCAGTAGCTTCACACCACTGCCCCCCAGAGGATGCACACAACTATACTGAACAGTACACCAATGCAGTATATAAGTACCTGTACAACTGCATGGCTCAGCCATGCCCAAAATAACTAAAATCTGCTCCTCAAGGAAGCACAATCCTGTCTGGTGGACATCCTCTATCAACAGGCTTTACAACAAAAAGAAGAAATTGTTGTCCAAGGGTAAAAAGGAACAAATTCCAAATTGGAAAATTTCCCTCCTCAGCCTCAACAAGCAAATTAGATCACTAGTGAAAACCTCCAAAGCCAATTATGAATTGAAACTAGCCTCCAAAACAAAGGGAAACCACAAAGTCTTCTTCAGTTGTGTCAGTAACATCCATGGCAAAGCCCACGTGTGTTCCAAATTAGTACTTAATGGTACCACTTACAGTGATCTTATTGACTTAGCTAACCTGCTAGCAGATAGGTTCAGCGCAAACATCACCTCCATCCCTCCCAAAGGGCCATTCGACATTCTTGATACTTGTCCCACACCTTATATCTCTGTAGATTAAGTGTTAAAGGCCCTATTCATGGCAAAGAACACAGCTTCCATGGGACCTGATAGTATCCCAGGCTGTATTCTGCACCATCTCCAGCAAGAACTAGCTTTGTCATTGAGCACCCTGTTCAACCACAGCCTAAGTACAGGCTTCATTCCAGCAGAGTGGAGAACTGCCATTGTCATCCCCTTGCACAAAGGTGTTGCCACTACTGACCCTGGAAACTATCACCCCATTAGCTTGACAAGTCTGATCTGTAAAGCCATGGAGTGTATTAATATGGATCTCATAAACAAGGACATAGACAATCTCCAACCACTTGACCCCACCCAGTTTCGATTCATCAAGGGCAGATATTGCCTGTTGAACCTGATTGACTTCTTTAAGACTGTCACCAAGGTTCTGGATGAGGAGAAGTCAGTACATATAGCTTACTTTGACTTGGCTAAGGCCTTTGACACAATCCCCCACTCAGGCATCATAGAAAAGCTAAGACAGCTTGGCGTAAATCCCTTTCTGACTCACTGGTAGGTCCCACAAGGTCAAAATAGGTGCCTCCACCTCCGACAGCAGACCTGTCACTAGTGGTGTTCCCCAGAGATCTGTCTTGGGACCCCTACTATTTGGCATCTATTTCTCAGAGGTTCAGGCAAAGATAAAAGGCCTGCAGCTGACCAAGTTTGCAGATGACTGTAAGTTGAGTGCTGTCTTTGCCTCCCCAAATTATGTTAACATATGCAAGAGAGTCTCACAGCAACAAATAACTGTTGCTAAAGTCACGGCCTTAAGTTAAACACAAAAAAATGTATTATCATACCATTCATTAAAAATATGTCCCCTGCTAATTACCACATTAATGGCAATTCCCTAAGCATACAACCTGTGGTGAGAAACCTGTGTACTCAGGTTGACAACAATCTCACATTTGACCATCATGTAGTGGTAGTGGTCATAAAAGCCTTTTACTTGGTTCATCTCATATGTAAAGGGATTGCATCCAGAAAAAAAAGCGGTTATTACCTGTCTGTACTCCTCCCTCATTAGGCCAACAATTAAGTATAATACCCTGTTTAGTACGTACCTCTCCAGACACTTGCACCATCTGGAAAGGCCACAGAAATACTTCACAAAGAGAATCTATGGCCTCCAACACCTGTCCTATGTGGACAGGCTGAAATCATTATCACTCTACTCAGTATCATAGAGATTGCTTAGAGGTTATCTGTGTCTCGTCTACAAGGCAATATTGGACACTGCTCTACTAGAAATGCTCCATATCCATAAGTGTATCTCCTTGCACATTACCCGCTCAAAACACCTAAATCTAATATATGACATCAACAAAACCTGCTGGTGAGACAGGTGTGTCTCCCAGAGGCTTCCCCATCTCTGGAATAGACTTCCCATACATGTCAAACAGAGTACCACACTGACCCTCTTCAAGCACAACCTTGATGAGTGGATGGGAAACCACAAATTTGTCCCAGGGGTTCTACCTGTGTCCCTTATTGACAAGGGTGACAGGTGCTGACAAAGGTTTCTTTTTTGGGGATAAATTCTTGGCTAGGCTTGTAAGGGCCCTAGGGCCATTAGCCTAGTAACCTCCTATGGTCCTATGATCCCTACAACATTGTTTTCATCACCATGTAAATGCTACATCTCTGGCAAACAAAAACATATCCCTAAACAAGACTGCTGCACCAAACCTAAATAGTTGAACCATCTCTTCCCAATCCTACTGTTACTGCTAAAGGATAATATTGAACCCACTCAGGACTGCTTAGGATTCTCCTAGCTAACTCACAACATAACTCATTACCCTAAACGTCTATCTAATAAATACAGGAAGCATAAATATGAAATTACAGCAATGTATTAACTCCTCTTTCTGCCACAATCCAGACATTCTAGCCAAAACAGAATCCTGGGTAAAAGAACTTATCCCCCAGACCCCTTCTTCTTTGACTATGGCAATATTAACAGCCCAGATTTGGGAATTGAATGGGGAGGCACACTATACTTATATAGATGTAACTCCCAAATAGCTATCCACTAACAACTCAATTGTAAAAATGACCAAGAACCTAATTGACTAACATTGTCTAATCCCTTAGAAAAATATGGAAAACTGTATATTGCCACAGCCTACCTCCATGCCCATTCAACAAGAACAAATTCCAATGGCTACTTAAACTAGTCCTCAACAACATACTAAAAGCAACCCACTACAATCTTAAGAAACTTCAATTTGAACCAGCTTAACCATCTCAGCTTTGATGCTAATGAACTCTGTGCAGGTCTTAGTATCACTCAGCTTCTCAAAGAACCAACTTTAATTCTGGCCAACTTCTACTGCTGACTTTCTCATCACTAGCATTCCGAACTCCATCTCAAACATTAATGCATTTCACCTCTCTCAGTGACAACTGCCCTATTACTTTCTCTTTAAATTTTCTGCATTTAAATTAATTTCCAAAAATGTAGTTTTTTACATAAAAAGTACCAAAAGCTAAACAATGCTTGTATACTTCTTTAACTGGTACAAAATACTGCAATTATCAGATCCAGAAAGAGCAATAAACAGTTTAACCCTATACTTTAACTGTTTAAAAACAGACACATTCATCAAACCTAAACAAAACAGCTGGCCCACTCATGAGCTTAAAATGCTCATTAATCTAAGAGATGAAACTTGGCCCCTTTGGAATTATTCACAACTACTCACAGATTATATCTAATTCATAAACATAACATAGCCAGAGAGGCAATCAGATGCCACAAAGCCTTCAATGATAAGAGTCCAACAAACAGCCAGAATGTCCATTCCAACACAATTCTAGAAACACGGAAATCTTTTAACCGGTCACCATTCCAACTCCAGCAGTCTTACACTAAATCTTATGCCCATAACAAAAAAAAAAACATCTTTCCTACACACACACACACACACACACACACACACACACACACACACACACACACACACACAGACACACACACACACACACACACACACACACACACACACACACACACACACACACACACACACACACACACACAGAAACAAAACCTCTGCTTATGCACAGTTAGAATTACAGAAGTGAAAGGATAAAATTAGCTCTCATTCAGGACTTGAATTCAAGGTGTCTAGTATACTGTGCTGGTTTTCCTGTCTCTGGAAAAATTGGTGAGCTTTCCCTATGGGTATGAAATCCCTTTACTCTCAATCATTACAGACATGAAAAGAACAGATATTGTGTGTGTGAATATATATATATATATATATATATATATATATATATATATATATATATATATATATATGTATGTATATGTATATATATATATATATATATATATATATATATATATATATATATATATATATTTCCAAGATATTTCAACTTTAGTCCTGATACGAGTTTGAAAATGGTCCACTAATTAAGTTATCACCCCTGAATAACAAATGCAACACATGGATAAATAGATGAACCTAACCTAACCTTATATTCTGTGTCCATCTAGATCATGTATCAGAACCAGGCAGATGGTAAAACTAATCTAGATCATTCAGGTAAGATGCCTATTAAAATCCAAGCACAGTAACAGCAATCCTCAGAACAGTGAAAATGTAATTGTTAATAGGGTCTAGATGTTAATTTAGAGCATGTAGCATATCAGAGTATTTCTCCTTTTCTGAGGTGTTCTGATTTCAAAATCAGTATACATACAGGTATACATCATTAGCAGGAATGTTGAAAACAAAAACCACACATCAAGAGCTACAAAGGAATAAAGTCATCCTGATAAAATGTTGTGAAAGTATAACACTGAGTTTTGAAATTCACTGTTTTGGAGATATTGCGACTTTATATTTCAAAATAGCAGAACACTCAATATCAAGTCTTGTTCTTATAGGTTCATAGGTAGGTACTAGGCTATCTGCCCGAAGGCATTTATAAGCCTAGCCAGAATGTGTTGGCTTTCACCGCCCCCTAGATTAGTTCCCTGTGCCTCTGTCCAGCAGTGCCACTGAAGTGATCCCCGGGGTAAACTTTCTGTTTCCCATCCACTCGTCAAGGTTTCTCTTGAAGAGTGCCTGCGGGGAGCTCTACCTAATGTAGATTGGAATCTTGTTCCAAAGCATGGGAAGTCTCTGGGAAAGGACTCTATCCCTCCAGCATGTCCTATTTATTGTTATGGTGAGGTTTAGATCCCTAGAGCATGTGGCTTGAGGGGATAAGGTTTCCTTTAGGTGGAGCATGTCCATCAATTCTGGGTTGGACATGGCCTTATATGTCAGGCAGAGATCACCTCTGAGCAGGCGGTATGCAACCAAGCACAGCTGGAGTTTCTTCAGTTGAGTTGCACAGGTCATCTGTTTGAGGCCAGTGATCCTCTTGGTGAGGTACTTCTGTGGTCTTTCCAGCTGTTGCAGGTGTCTTGTCATCCCAAATGGAGCATTGTACTCTATGAGTGATGAGTGGAGGGGCACAATGACCTCTTTTTATCTGGATGTAAACCCTTTTGTGATTAGGTGTGCCACATCAAAGGATTTTCTAACCACTTTGGCAATGTGATTATCAAAGGAGAGATTACTGTCTACGTGGGTCCCCAGATCCCTTATTATGTTTTCCATATTTAGGGGACTACCACCTATGTGGTAGTTTGTGGGTACATTGTTATTTCCAAAGGGAATAGCTATGCACTTTTTGGCATTTAGCTTGAGGCCATGATTTTGACACCAGGCATCCGTCTCAGTGAGACCCTTTTGGAGGATGTCTGTGGCAGCCAGTGAGTCAATTATAGCCCCTAGTTTGCAGTCGTCTGCGAACTTGGTCAGCCATAGTCCTCCTGTGCTTGTCTGTACCTTTGAGAAGTATATGCCGAACAGGAGGGGTCTTAGGACTGAGCCCTGGGGAATGCCACTTGTAACCGATTTAGAGTCAGACCTAGCTCCCACAACTCTCACCATGTGGGTTCTGTCTGTGAGCTATTGGCAGCCCATCTTGTGACATAGGGGTTTATGTTCAGGCTGGTGAGCTTGTCTATAATACCAGAATGGGCAATGGTGTTGAAGGCCTTTGCGAGGTCTAGGTAGGCTGTGTGTACCACCTTTCCCTCATCTATAGCCTTGGTAACTGTCTCAAAGAAGTCCACCAGGTTTAGGAGGCATGATCTGCCCTTAACAAAACTGAACTTGGTAAGGTCCAGTGTTTGGAGGTTCCCAGTGTCTCTGTTAATGAGTTCCATGATGATACACTCCATAGCCTTGCAGACCAGGCTAGTCAGGCTTATAGGGTGATAGTTCCCGGGGTCTGTTGTGGCTCCACCTTGGTGGAGCAGAATAACTGTTGCTGTGCACCACTGTATGGGTATGTAGCCTGTGGAGAGGCTAACTTTGAACAGTGTGTTTAGGTGAGGGGTTAATTCATCTTTGAGCTCATGTAGGATGCAGCCTGGGACACCATCCAGTCCCATTGATACTGTGTTTTTGGCTTTGGAGAGGGCTATTTAAAACTCAGTGTCTGTGATTTCAGGGGCTCTACATTGTTCTGGTATGGTTATGGGCTCTTTTGGGGTGTGAGGGAGGTGAAGTTTGCACTGAACCTGTCTGCCAGGATGTTGACAATATCGGTTGGGTCAGTGTATTTTGTGCCATTCTGCACTAACTCTGAGCAGATCTGGGCATTGCCACTTAGATTCTTGACATAGCTAAAGAATGCCTTGTGGTTATCTTTGAGTCCTTGGCAAGTTTTCTTTCAAAGCTCACCTTGGACGATTTTATGAGGGATCGTAGTTTCTTGCTGATACTGATCAGGGATGTCTTCCCTTCTTGGGATTTTACTCTTTTCTGTACTAGTTTCCTCCTTCTATTGTATAGCATGTTTATGGCAGGGGTCCACCAGACTGATTTCCTTTTCTTGGAGGAGTGAGTCTTGGTTTTGCTTGGGATAGCATGATCCATGCATTCTTGTAGGTGCCCATAGAATGCATTAGTAAAGGATTTTGCAGCTTGGACAGTGTTATCCTTTAGTATGGGAGCTTTGAAACTTTCTACCTCCGTCTTAAGTAACATGAAGTTTGCTTTTGAAAAGTTTTCCCAGTGGTTTCCTTGTCCGGGGGTGGGGGTGGTATGTGGATATCTAAAGTGATTTGTTTATGGTCAGATCTAACCAGCGAGGGGTTGACCTCTGGTGTGGAACACCGGTCGCCCATGTTGGTGATGACCAGGTCCAATATGCTGTCACCTCTGGTGGGAGTGTTGACCAGTTGTTCCAGGGTGTTTGAGTTTATAAATTCTAGGAAATGTTGGGCAAGGGAGTTAGTACTTGAGTAGTTCTTCCAGTTAATGTTTGGGTAGTTTAAATCACCTGATATTAGGGTGTTTGGTAGGACCTTTATGTTACCCAGTGTTTCCAGAAATGTGGAATGGGGGTCCTGGGACATGGTGGGTGATCTGTAGGAAGCTACAGTTTGAATTGCAGTTTTGCCCATTATTAGTTGCACGTGGATAATCTCTGAAGCATTGTGCTGTGCCACTAACCTGGAGGTGTGGGTATCCTTGATGAATATGGATACTCCCCCACCTTTTGTATTTCAGTCCAGGTTCTGTGGCCGAAATGTATGGTATGAGTTGTAGCCTGGTAGTGCTGGTGTTCTCTCTGGAGCCTTAAATCAGGTTTCTGTTATTGCACGTATATCAATTTTCTCCATACTGAGGAGTGCCTCCAGTGCGTGCATTTTGAGGTTTACACTTCTGGCATTAAGTAGTATTACCCTCAGATTTTTGTTACTTGTGCTATTTACGGCAGTGGATGTGTCTTTTGAGCCTTGCCTAAAAAAGGCAATATGGGGGTGGCAAGAGCCTTGGCCAGTATTTGAAAGCCTAAGGGCGACAGGTGCAAGCCGTCTCTAGTGAAGCAGTGTGGCTTGTCGAGCATGTCATCCCAAGCAGACAGACACTGGATCCCCTTTGAATGACACCAGAAACTTAGCCAATTGTTGAAATTGATAATCTTTTCTTTATACTGTGGTATCATTCTTGGTGAGGGCAGGATGCTACTCAGGGTCAGGGTCATACTGGCCTGGGCTATGTAATCAGAGAGCTCTTCCATGTCTCTTTTCATGTAGTCCAGGGAGGTATGGCTCAGCTCATTCACACCAACATGGACAATGACAGAGTCATATCTGTACTTGTTCTAGAGTGACCTTGAGTGCTTGTATTATGTGGCGGATCCTGGCACCCGACAGGCAGCTAACAGTAACCTTCTCCTTATTCAGCCTAGTAAGTGGGACGTCAATGAGCCTGACTATAGAGACACCTATTACTAGTATGTTGGGTATGTTATTTTGCCTTGAGGGCTGTGATTGTGTGGCACTCTGGTTATGTGAAGTATGTATTTCATGGTTTGTGTTGGGGGGGGTGGAGGTTGCTTGGATGTCTGATTTGGAGGGCTTTGTTGCTTTTGCAGATTTTTATTTAGAGCCTCAGAGTATGTTTTTGTGTATTTATGTGTGTTTGTCACAGGTGCTGGTTTAATGGGTCTATGTCAGACTGATGGAGTGATGCCAGTATTTCCCTTCTCCCCTTGACTGTCTGATCCAGTCTTGGGTTGAGAGAGCTTAGCCTCCAGGTTGGCTGTGTAATTGCATCTCTCTCATGTATTAGTGTTTGGTGGTAGGTGGAGAGGGTTGTCTGTGTACATGAGGCAGTTGTTACATTGCCTCAAAATGCCCAGATTCACCAGTTCTACTGGAGAGTACACCTGAAACTGCCGTTTGAACATGCCTGGATAGGTACAGTAAACTGTTTTACTGAATGGCTGGTAAGGTCAAATAGAGAGCCTTGTCCTTCTGTAGTGCTATGGTTTATAAGTGCTTGCTATGAGTTTTGAGCAAGTGCCAGGCTGAGAAATGAATGGCTTGAGTGCTAAGTTGAAAGTTTGTCTAGTTCCAAGGGAAAAACTGAAGAGGAGACTTTGTGGAGCCGGGAATAGTTATAGTTATATCCCAGCTAACTGGCACTGCCCGGTGTGCAAAACCGGACAAATGCGGTTTTTATAGCAGGGAAATGAAAGAGATAGAAATTAGCCCAAAATGGCCAATAAACTACTACTTTCTGACCTGAAACCACTCCTCCAGGGATGGATAGGCTGCTCAAAGCTCCCCTCTCTGACAGGTGAACAGTGAAACTTCCTTCTATCCAAGTAAGGTATGGATCTGTAACACAGCCCTGAATTCAGCACTAACGGGAAAACTGGACTATACTAGCCTAGAAAGGCAGGAAACAAGTATATATTTTTTTTTTAGAAAAAAAGCAGATACAATAAAAATAACACTTTAAATGTGCATAAAAAGATGCTTATTGTTATATATCTCAGTTCAGAGTTGTAGTCAATGCCCCTAGTAATAAAGTAGGAAGAAACACAAATACAGTAAAAGCAAATGAATAAAGTGAAATTATATATATATATATATATATATATATATATATATATATATATATATATATATACAATAGAAAACTAACAATCTGATTTAAACAAGTTACCCAATTAACCAGAAAAAAACTCAAAACTGAGCCCTGTTCCAGCAGTCAATTATAGCCCCTAGTTTGCAGTCGTCTGCAAACTTGGTCAGCCATAGTCCTCCTGTGCTTGTCTGTACCTTTGAGAAGTATATGCTGAACAGGAGGGGTCCTAGGACTGAGCCCTGGGGAATGCCACTTGTAACCGATTTAGAGTCAGACCTAGCTCCCATAACTCTCACCATGTGGGTTCTGTCTGTGAGCTATTGGCAGCCCATCTTGTGACATAGGGGTTTATGTTCAGGCTGGTGAGCTTGTCTATAATACCAGAATAGGGAATGGTGTTGAAGGCCTTTGCGAGGTCTAGGTAGGCTGTGTGTACCACCTTTCCCTCATCTATAGCCTTGGTAACTGTCTCAAAGAAGTCCATCAGGTTTAGGAGGCATGATCTGCCCTTAACAAAACTGAACTTGGTAGGGTCCAGTGTTTGGAGGTTCCCAGTGTCTCTGTTAATGAGTTCCATGATGATACACTCCATAGCCTTGCAGACCAAGCTAGTCAGGTTTATAGGGCGATAGTTCCCAGGGTCTGTTGTGGCTCCACCTTGGTGGAGCAGAATAACTGTTGCTGTGCACCACTGTATGGGTATGTAGCCTGTGGAGAGGCTAAGTTTGAACAGTGTGTTTAGGTGAGGGGTTAATTCGTCTTTGAGCTCATGTAGGATGCAGCCTGAGACACCATCCAGTCCCATTGATGCTGTGTTTTTGGCTTTGGAGAGGGCTATTTAAAACTCAGTGTCTGCGATTTCAGGGGCTCTACATTGTTCTGGTATGGTTATGGGCTCTTTTGGGGTGTGAGGGAGGTGAAGTTTGCACTGAACCTGTCTGCCAGGATGTTGACAGTATCGGTTGGGTCAGTGTATTTTGTGCCATTCTGCACTAACTCCGAGCAGATCTGTCTTCAATTAGACAAGTTCTAACTGCACACTCCTGCTACTAGGAAGCAGGGGAACCTTCTCCAAAAAAGATGGCCTGGATCAGTGCTCAAGTTATATAAACAAAGCTAGATTCAGTAGTCCTGAATCTGGTCCTATGCTACAGCAACAAGGCGCACCAATTTCAGAAAGAAACAGTTCGAATAAGCTGGCACAATAAGCCTGTGACCAGAAATTTCCAGCTCAGAAGGGCAGAATCCAGCCTCTCCTCCCACAAGAGTGCAGACCACAAACCTTCTTAATGTAGAATAACTGGCCTGAAGCCCAAGTGCTTATACCAGAACTAATACACTTTTAGAGTAGCAGACACTGAGCTTTCAATCAGCAATTGCCAGCTTAGAAGGATGAAAGCTATCTGTCCTGCCACAACAGTGCAGACCACAATCCTTCTTAATGTAAAACAACCGATATGAAGCTCAAGTGCTTAAACCAAAAGACTTAGAATAACAGTTACAATTTAATCAGGCTACTACCAAGCTGCAATAAGTGCAGCAGAATACATAAAATTGAGTACTTTTAAGAAGAGGTAAAAGCAAAATAAAGAAGGAGGAAACACAAATACAGTAAAAGCAGATTATTTTTTTTTTTGTTAGTAAAGTGCAAGGAGAGATGAAGGAAGAATCTAAGTGGGTTGGCCTTCTTAAATCTTCTCTCTATATTATGTAGAGTGAACACTAGACTCAGAATATGATCTCACTCTATTTGTTTAAGTGAGCAAATGAGATAGACTAAGGAGGAGTGTTCAAATACAGACTTACAGAGCCACCAACACTAACACCAAAACAAGAACAGGGAGGGTGAGTGGGGACAAACAATAAGAAGAATAAGTACAGTTGTACAGATTGCAGAGGTATTAAATCAAAATGCAGACAAAAAAATGAGAATAAGCACTTAATCTTTTCTCAGTATCACAGCTGGCAGTAGGTCAAGCTCTCTGCAGCAGCCTGAGCAACAGGAATATCTGATTACAAACACAGGACAGAAACCAAACAATACAGGTGCAGGATTACTTTGGCCGGATTAAACTAGTTCTGAAAACTTACTGCCACTAAGGAAACAGACAAGGCCTCCAGACAAAATATTTCACTACAACTGTGGTTAACCCTAAGAGAATATACAGCTATAACAATGAAGAAGAAGAATAAGTACAGTTGTACAGATTACAGAGATATTAAATCAAAATGCAGACAAAAAATGAGAATAAACACTTATCTTTCCTCAATATCACAGCTGGCAGTAGGTCAAGCTCTCTGCAGCAGCCTGAGCAACAGGTATATCTAACAGGAAGCCATGTCAAAACTGTTAGTAGATCACCAGACATTTAACACATGCTGGAAAATCAAGGTGTTGGATCCTGGGGGTTCAGAGTATAAGGTATTAGCAGTTCTAGGAAGGACTGCAAGCTACTAGCATGGTTTTCAACAAAAGGACAGAATTTGGACCTGTACTGTAGTATTGGTGCAAATGCAACCCTTCGGTCACAGGACAGAATCTGTACAGTTTATTTCTACATGGGGATATACTTTATCCAGACTCTATGTTTATGCATTATTTGGATCTCTCTGGAAAATTATATGGCACCTGTATGAATAGGTGACAATACATGCAGTCTCTATTTTTGATTCTGTTTTTTTGAACAGAGGCAAGGCTTATGGGGAGTAAAGGTCTACTTTTATCTTTAGAAAGAGTGAATCCTTATATCCACAATAGTGGCCTATGTTGTTGTGCACTACTGGTGACAAATATAATTTTTTTTAGGACTTGGGATAAGTCCTGGCTGCTCTCTGTTCCTGGCCAAGCATTGACCTCTGGGATACTCTATTCATCCCAGGCTTCTAGTGCTAGTCAGCAGGAAGCTAAGAACCCTCTCCAAATATTGGCGGGTCACCTCATTGCATAACAATTCTACAATCCCCTGTCAAGGAAAACAGTAAAATACTCTATTAATCCCAGGCTTCTAGTGCTAGTCAGCAGGAAGCTAAGAACCCTCTCCAAATATCAGCGGGTCACCTCATTGCATAACAATTCTACAATCCCCTATCAAGGAAAACAGTAAAATACTCTATTCATTCCAGGCTTCTAGTGCTAGTCAGCAGGAAGCTAAGAACCCTCTCCAAATATCAGCGGATCACCTCATTGCATAACAATTCTACAATCCCCTGTCAAGGAAAACAGTAAAATACTCTATTCATCCCAGGCTTCTAGTGCTAGTCAGCAGGAAGCTAAGAACCCTCTCCAAATATTGGCGGGTGACCTCATTGCATAACAATTCTACAATCCCCTATCAAGGAAAACAGTAAAGTATGTCTGCTGAATAATTCCAACAAGAAAGACTTTCTATTGATTGTACCAAATCTCACATGTTATACCCAGCCCTGAGCCAGGACAGCCAGCAGCCCTTGCTTTCCCCTTCTACATAACCTTCACTATCTCATCCCTCCCACCAGTATAGATCTCCTCCCCTTGTTTTTTTTTTTCTTTTTTATTCCCACTCTCCAATCTGTAGACCTCCATTGTTACTCCCTCTTAAGCTAACCAGCTATACTAGACTTGCCCACTAGATGGCACCCTAATTCCAGACTTTTTCTACTCTTACCCTTTTTCTCTTTATCAACTACTTACTCCTGTTCTTACCTTCAGTAGTCCCCGAAGTGCTATTAGCTGTCCCTTTTTGTTTTTTACCTTCTTTTCTACTGTCCATTGATACCTCCCCAGTCCTCTCTCCCTCTTTCCTTTCTTTTATTTTTCCCTTTTCCTAGGCACACTTACAGACTAGAGACACTTTCTAGACTCTATTCTTTTCCATTCTATCACTAGAAATAGCCTAGCTGATTGTTTTTCATTAACTGTTTCAGTATCTTGTTTCTACCCGCTCCATTCGCCTAGAGGGCTCACTCTGCTCCCCTCCCTACCCTCAATTCCCACCCACCCCCAGGGGTCCTACTTTTATACTTCCTAAACCACACCTCTTACTCCTCCTGTCACTCTCCAACCACACCCCTTCCTCTTACCAGTACCTTCTAACCACACCTCTTCCCCTCACCTGTACTATCTAATACTACTTCGTTATTAGACAATTTCCTCTTTACAATCACTCTTCCCTCTATCTCTTCTCCCTACAAACTCTCCTATTACTCAACTCCACAAATATTACCCACTCACTACTCTCCTCCCAAAACACCATACTCTATTCACTCTCTCAGTTCCACTCAATAAACTTCTTTCTTCTACATACAAAGAACCTATATCTATCTATATAATGAATACTCAATCCACCCCATCCTTTATCACATTCTTATTCACACTCTTACTATTACCTCCTTTCATCTTTACTCATGTTTTCACCTCTTTTGAAAATCCACTAGACCCAAACAAAAACTATCACAAAAAAGAAACCAACTCTCCAAACTCACCTTTACTTTTTATTCATGCTAACATAACATCCTCAGCTAACTACATACTTCCTAAATATCATAGAACTCTACACACAAAGTACAACAATCTAATCCCCAAAAAATGTCTGTCTCTATACAGCAGATTCAAAAACCCATACTATCTAAGCCTTCTACTCTGTTTAAAGGATGGTGACATTCACCCTAATAACAACCAGAACTGAGAAAAACACACTTTATAATAGCAAAGCTTTCGGATAAAATCCTTCCTCAATACTAATACAAACAAATCTAAAAAAACAAATGGTTTAAATACAGATCACTGAAGTCACATGACCAGCAGTCCAAAAATCATGTGACCACAAGTATATAAAACAAATCATTAAAATTAGAAAAATTAGAAAAAAATAAAAATTAGAAAAAACATAAATACTAGGTTGCGATAATGTTATGTTTTTTCTAATTTTTTCTATTTTTTCTAATTTTTCTAATTTTAATGATTTGTTTCATATACTTGTGGTCACATGATTTTGGACTGCTGGTCATGTGACTTCAGTGACCTGTATTTAAACAATTTGGTTTTTAGATTTGTTTGTATTAGTATTGAGGAAGGATTTTATCTGAAAGCGTTGCTATTATAAAGTGTGTTTTTCTCAGTTCTGGTTGTTATTCATATTTCCTTGCACCTTGTTTTTTTTACATTCACCCTAACCCAGGTCCCCCAACAACTCCCATCTCTCTCCTCAACTTCAAAGAATCACCTACCAAAGCCCTCTCTAGACCATTTAACTCCCTATTAATTGCTCATCTTAACATACGCAGTATAAACAATAAAGTAATTCAACTCCAAGCTCTAACAGAAATCTATTCCTTTGATATTCTCTGCTTAACAGAAACCTGGCTAAAACCTTCAACCAAAGATAATGAAATCATCCCACCTGGATATAATATCCTGAGACTAGACCGAACATCCAAGAAAGGTGGAGATGTTGCTATCCTATATAAACCTAGCTTACAATTAACCACTCATAACAGCAAACCACCTATAGACTCCAATTCAGAAATTCTGATCACCAAACTTCTTCTTAACAATTCCAAATCCATCTATGTCATCTGTATATATCTACCTCCTGGTAATAACATAGCAACCATGGAAAATATACTTTGCTGGCTTTCCCAAAACTTACCTCAAGAAACCATAATCCTAGGTGACATAAATATTGACTGGACCTGCTTATGCAGTAACTCCCCTCAAACCATATTAACCTTTATGGGTATTCCCAAACGGTTACCTCCCCTACCAGAATAAATAAATCTAACAAAAAATCAAGCTTACTAGACTGGATCCTCATTAATCATCCACCTCACATATATGGCTCTGTAACTCTCCCTGATGATTTAAGTGACCACTCTCTTACCTATATCATCAGACATAAAATCAACTTTCCCTCCCCAACATCCATTAAAAACATCAGGTCTAAAATGTACTTTAATCCTGAACTTTTCCAGATAGAAATAAGAGCATGCAACTGGTCCCCCCTACAATACCTACCTTTAGATGAAGCCGTTAGTTACTTTAACTCTAACTTCCTTGCTATCCTCAACCACCATGCCCCAACCAGACTAGTTAGAACCAAAACCAAACATGCTCCCTGGCTTTCCAAGGAAACCAAACATAAAATCAATGTTAGAAACAAACATTGGGCAAAATGGAGGAAAACAAAAAATCCTATAGGCCAACAAACATTTAGACAACTATGAAATGAAATTAAGAAAGCTATCATATCTGACAAAAAAAAACTACTACCTCCAACCCCAACAAGCCAGTCAAAACAAGCCACAGAAATGTTGGTCTAGTATCAACCAACTACTACACCCAGGGCAATCCACTACTCCAAACCCTCAAAACACTGAACACAAAACACCAATAAATATAGCAAATTCTTTTAACACCTTTTTTACTGATGCTATACAAACATTAGCTAGTCAGCTATCACCTAACAACTTCACTCTACCTTCGAAAGAATCAACCGCACCCCCTACTTTTTGTTTTCAACCCATTCCAACATCATATATTCTAATCACTAGATAAATGAATGACTCGGAGTAAACCGCTTCTCCAACAAAACAGTGTAGATAATAGGATAAAGTAACGGAACGGAGAAGCGGAACACAGCAGAAAGCAGCCAAATGTCCTTGTAGTAGAATCTACAATGCAGGATATCAATGCAGCAGTACTCCAAAAACAGTTAAAAGCTTTATTAATAATAATGAGTGAGCGCTTTCACCTATATTAGGCTTCTTCAGACTCAAGACAAATTGCATTGAACAAACAATAATATATATACCATAAAACTGGCGGGAAAAGCAATCAAGGACTCCAATTGAATCTCACTTAACTGTCAATATTAAAGTGTTCAAGTACAATAATTAACACAACAGAATAACATAAAAAACACACAATGTGCAAAAATATGCAAAAATATACAAAAATATACAAAAATATACAAAAATATATACAATGTGCAAAAATATACAAAATGTGCAAAAATATACATTCTGCATTTTGTATATTTTTGCACATTGTGTGTTTTTTATGTTATTCTGTTGTGTTAATTATTGTACTTGAACACTTTAATATTGACAGTTAAGTGAGATTCAATTGGAGCCCTTGATTGCTTTTCCCGCCAGTTTTATGGTATATATATTATTGTTTGTTCAATGCAATTTGTCTTGAGTCTGAAGAAGCCTAATATAGGTGAAAGCGCTCACTCATTATTATTAATAAAGCTTTTAACTGTTTTTGGAGTACTGCTGCATTGATATCCTGCATTGTAGATTCTACTACAAGGACATTTGGCTGCTTTCTGCTGTGTTCCGCTTCTCTGTTCCGTTACTTTATCCTATTATCATATATTCTAACACTGTTATAGAAACTGAAACCATGCTCCCCCTCAGCAGACCATCTACCTGCTGAATTCCTTCAACAATCCACCAAAGCTATTGCCTATCCCATTTCTATCCTGATCAACAGAACTATTACTGAAAGTTGATGTAAACAGATGCAGAAGGAATCACCACTTGGAAATAAACCTCCGTTGTAGCACAGAAACGTCTTTATTTGTAAAACAAGAAATAAAATGAGCGCTTTTGCATAGGTTGTGTTACAACGGCGGTTTATTTCCAAGTGGTGATTCCTTCTGCATCTGTTTTCATCTGTTACCTGATCTATTTTTCGGAAGGCATCTTTAATTACCAGCAACAGTTCGCTTTTTTGTTTGTTATTACTGAAAGTTATATTCCCAGTTTATGGAAAATTTCCTATATTATCCCCTTCCACAAAGGAGGACAATCCACTGAACTCTCCAATTACTGCCCCATTGCCCTCCTCTCACCTCTAGCAAAGATCATGGAAAAATGTATCCACAAACAATTGCTTGACCATCTAATAAAAAATAACCTACTAGCCAACTGTCAACATGGTTTTAGACCTTCACATAGTACTACTACTGCCCTTCTTTCCTTCACAGACTGTATCAACAACAACCGCAACCTTAACAAACTCTCTTCAGCCCTATTTATTGACCTGTCTAAAGCTTTTGACATGGTAAATCACCAAATTCTCATCACTATACTGAAATCCTTGTCACTACATACATCCTCCATAAAGTGGTTCCAGTCTTACCTGGATAAAAGACAACAGGCCGTACTATGGCACAAGTCTCTCTCTACTCACCTGCCTGTCAACCTTGGAGTCCCACAAGGGTCCATCCTTGGACCTGTACTTTTTTCCATATTCATCAATGACCTCCACCTTGCCACCCCCCAAGCTACATGCATACAATATGCGGATGACTCTACACTGATACGCTCATCCCCCTCCTCCTCTGAACTTCTCTATCTTACTCAACAAGTATTTAACACAGTTGAGAAATGATTCACACCTAGATGCCTTCTCCTAAATCCCAAAAAGACTAAACTCTTTCTTTTCTCTTCTACTAAGAAATTCCCCCTATTAGATTTCTCAGTTAACTCTACCAATAAAACCATTATATCCCCTGAACCAGCCACCAAACTATTAGGAGTCACCATTGACAATAATCTGAACTTTGATATCCATATTAACAATACCATAAAAACTGTCAACAAAAAGCTAGGCTCTCTCTATAGGAAAAAATCCTTTCTCCTACCTTCAGCTCGAACCACAATAGCACACACTCATCTTATCTCTTCTCTTCTCTATGCCTCACCTATTTTTACTAACCTATCAAAAAATAATCTTAACAAATTGGAAATGTCCTACAATAATATTGCCAGATTTGCAACAGGCAACCCATTTAGAACCCATAACTGCCTCAATTTAAAGCAGCTAGGATGGCTTGAACTACAAAATCTAATTAAATTTCATCAGCTAACTATAGCCCACAGCACTCTTTACAAACCATCCAAAACACCTATTCTTTCCACACTAATCAATCCCTATAAAAACCTGGAATCCTTAAGGTCTTCTCAGAAACTTCTAGTACATACAACTAAAACAAACAATAAAGCTGGTGACTCCCTTTTCTCTAATATAGTTGGAAAAGCCTGGAACCTCCTTCCAAATGAACTCTCCACACTTCCTTCACTACCCTGTTTTAAAAACAAATTTAAAGTACTCCTCAAAACTCAATGGTTATGCCCATGCTCTAAACCTGACTAGTCTAACTGTCCTAATATACTCTGATCTTCCAAACCCATTAACACATTAAAAGCAACTCCTTCCTTATTAAACGATGCTACTAATTATCTCTTGAAAACCTTGATTGTATTTGCATTCCTTTATTATGCCTGTATTTCTGCATTGTAAACTATAGATTGTACTTGCATCCTTCATTATGCCTGTATTCTGCACTGTAAATTTTATGGTGATAACCTGTTATACATACTGTAAATAGTTTTTTTTTTTTTTTATCTATCTCGTGTTAATTGCATTGTTAATTGCATTGTCCTAGCTTTGGAGCTTAACTCCTCGGGCCTCTACTGAAAATGGACATGTATCCAGTTGGACTAGCCCGATCAACAAATGTAAAATAAAATAAATAATAAAATAAATAATAAATAAATCTCTAGTACTATATCATTCTTCACCATTTAGAGAGCTCAAAGATGGCTAGGAATCAAGGTCAGGAAGGGCAAAATCTGAGGAAGAATAGTAAACAATACTGGTCTGGTTAAATCACCATATACTGACCCTGTCTTGGTCTTTACCTGATTTAAACTGTTGTATCAGTGGCACTTTACTCCTGCTATACTGTACTGGTAAAGCTTCTTAGAGAATATCCATTGTTGGAGGTGCCAGTCCTGTGGGACAAATGTGCATTTGCTTCAGAAATGTCTGTGACTACAGTGTATATGAATTTAGGGGAGAAAGGCTGTTGAATGAGCCATTAAATCTCCACTACTTTCCTTTGAAGAGGTTGATTTTGCTTGTTTTGTGTCACTAGAGAGCATATGTCTGTTGTCCATGACCTTCAATCTTGGATTATAGAAGTTTTTACCATATTCCTTACAGTCATTTTCAAGCAATGGAAAACATTACCCCGATACATTTCTTCTGCTATTTTATTTTCATGAATACAGACTAGCTAGAGTGAAAAAAAAATAAAAGATTCCTGGGGTAGATCAAACTATTCAGAAGAACTTTTGGTAAACTTTTCTACATGCATAGGATCATATTATTTAAAATGTTTGTTAACTGCAGTTACAATATCAAGAGATGTTTCTTAGTATGATGATCATACATATGCATTAATGGCTCAGTCTTGCATTTTCGTGACTGCTATGGCTGGAACTGACTCTATCTGTGAATGAGGGAAATTTGTACAAGTTACTTGTTTGGTCTGTTTTGATTTTTCATTAATTAAGAGTTCTTAGAAAAGTATCTAGATGTACTATGCCTTTGTGAACAGTGATGGTCACTGATTTTACAGATATAAAATACATCAATGGCATTTCACCTATGCAAATATTGACCTTTGAAAATGTATATTAAATGTAGGATACTGTGGCCTACTATTTGTTTTTACATTGCTCTTTTTCTTGGATTCAGATGTAAAATAGCAATGCTGAGTCTCCACATCTGATTAGGCACATGATTTATGTAAGTAGACTAATGTTTGCTAGAAGCATTGCTGTGCACAAGTATGCCTTAAGTACAGGCGTGTTGCTGTACAGCCCTGTCTCCATGCATTTCTTAACATAAAGGATGTTATAAGATGCAGCTACACAGCAAAACCCTCACTGCTACTAAGCCCTGGTCCTGGCCTGAAGAAGCTACATCACCAGTGCTTACTGCACCTTCCTATCAAAGGGCACTACCACTGTCACCACCATAACCACAAGGGAAGGGTGGTCATCAGGAGCCTTGCATGCACAAGTCTGGAAGAACTATGAGGAGGAGGAAAACAAAAGTAAGAAGATGTGTCCTGACAAGCAGAAGGCAGCTGAGGAAGATGAGCCTTCCAGTGGTGATAGAGCAGCAAGAGGAGATGTCAACTCGAAAGATGTTCCCTTCCTGTCTCCCACTTTTATAATTTTCAATCCCATTTTCTGTTGTTTCATTAATATTATTTTCAATGTTGTCATTCCTTTAATTTTACATTTTGTGGATTTGTTTCAGATTTGTGGGTTTTTTGTATGAGTGTGCAAAAGGTTGTATGATGAGATATGCATAGTGCTTTCATTTGCCTTAGTTCATAGCAATATATGAGGGTTCACTGAAATGCAGTGTGTTGGGGTTCACTGAAATGCAATGTATGGGGGTTTACTGAAGTGCAGTATATGGGGTTCACTGAAATGCAAAGTATGGGGGTTCATTGAAATGCAATGTATGGGGGTTCACTGAAATACAAAGTATGGTGGTTAACTGAAATGTAACATCAATAGTTTTGGCCACATCCTGTATGTATACTGGCTTCTATGAGAACTAAGTGCCAATTTCCCTTCTTACAGATGATTCTTCTGTGGTGGGCAGGGGTTGCTGATCAACTGTACACTTCTGTAATGTGCTACATAGGTCATATATCATAGAAGTATTGCTAAGACAATATACTTTAGCAAGAAGTGGATAATATATACGCCCCTGCCATGGTGTAGTGCCATTACATAATGGCATTATTTAAAAAAGAACCTTCATACTTCTTCTAAAACAATACCATTATGTTATACACACTCTCCATTCTTCTCCATCTCTCTTTGTCTCTTTGCACTGGTACTAGTCAGTGAGGATGGAATTAGTATATACTTTGCAAAAACACCCACTGAACACAGGGAGGCAATCCAGTACACTGGGACAGTATTGATTGTGTCACTGTAAGAAAGGCATTACAAAGTAATGGCTTAGCTTTTTTAAATGTGCAAGTTGGGTTTGTTTCAAAATTAATAAAGTGTATCCCTTAATTTTATTTATAATTCGATTTATTTGTAATAGGGAAAGATTTTCAAATCAAAGAATTATTTTACAAATATTTGCAGCCTAAAAGTTATACAAGATAGCAGGTGTTATATTTTGGAAGTGTCCAGTAGCAGAACTGATCTGAAATTCAGAGCAATTGATGAATTCATTGGATGGCTATATCAGGTTTTCCCTCTAGACTAGAATACAGTGCACTTAACTGAAAAATAAACCATAACTACTATATAACTGTTATGCCATCTTCTAAACTGCAGTTTATGTGTATCTACATTGCAGTACATGACACATGGACAGGTAAATGGTGCAGTCTCCATCATAGACTGGATCCTTACCAATTCCCCCCACCAATACCACAATCCCATCACCTTACCTGACTCCCTCAGTGATCAACTCCCTACCACCATCTTAAGACACTACTCCCATATTCCTAAACCCCACCTTATCAAAGACTGTCGACATTCAATTCATCCCAATTTAACTCCATTCTCCACAACATAGATTAGTCCATCCTAAAACACCTCCTCCTAAACAATGCTATAAGAACTTTCAGTAGCATCTTCATGAATACTCTAAACTCCTTAGCTCCCTCCTGGAAGATCAGAGTAAAATCAAACCATGCTTCCTGGCTCTCCAAAGAGACTAGGTCCTTTATGAAACAAAGAGATCATGCTTGGAAAACCTGATCTAAAACTAAACAACCACATTTTCTTCAAAAATACAGGCAACTGAGGAACCTTTCAAAAAAACATACAACTAATGACAAAAAGTTATACTATAGCTCTGCTCAGCTTAACAACAAATCCAATCCTTGAAAATTTTGGTCAACTCTCAACAACATCCTCTATCCTGGAAAGCCCTCTAATCCCTCCCCATACCCTAACTCTTCCTCTCAGGAAACAGCTACCCTCCTGAATAAAAACTTTATCTCTTCCATCCAAAATCTGGTAAACTCTAAGCCAAACTCTACTTTGGCACCCACCTCTCCAAGTCCCACTAACACAACTTTGTTTTCTTTTGAGCCAGTTTCCATTACTTACATCAAATCTCTACTACTCAAGCTAAAACCTTGCTCTCCTTCCACTAACAATCTATCTCCTACATTACTCAAATGTGCTGCTGACTCACTTGCCTATCCTGTATCTATACTAATTAATCAATCTATTCTGGAATCAACTGTCCCCACCCTTTGGAAATTTTTCTTCGCTATCTCTCTTCATAAAGGTGGAAACTCCACTGACCCCTCAAACTACCAACCCATTGCCATTCTGCCCCCCCTCTCCAAGTTATTAGAAAAATGTATTCACTCACAGCTTCTCGATCACCTCCTCACACACCACTTACTTACCCCTACACAACATGGATTTCGTCCTCACCACTGCACCTCTTCCCCTTCACTCATATAATTGCACAGGCCCTAGACAACAATAAACTCATTTCCTGTCTCTTCCTAGATCTCTCCAAAGCCTTTGATACTGTCTCTCATCCTCTACTACTATCCAAACTTGCAAATCTCCACCTATCCCTCTCCGCACTTGCCTGGTTTAATAGTTACCTATCTGGCAGGGAACAATCTGTCAAATGGCTCTCATCCTCCTCACCTTTCCTTCCCATCTCCACTGGTGTTCCCCAAGGCTCCATCTTGGGACCCCTTTTGCTTAACATCTTCACCAATGATCTTTACACCTCATGCAAAGAATCCTCCCTTATTCAGTATGCTGACGACTCCACACTTATATCCATCTCAAATAACATTCCTGAACTACACTCCCTAACCCAACAGGCCCTACTATCTACTGAACAATGGCTCTCTCACAGCCTATTGATCCTAAATCCCAAAAAGATCAAACTCCTACTTTTCCTTCCCCGTTCTCTTTCTCATCACAAAACCTCCTTTTTTATTACATCTTCTAACAATACAAACATCCAACCTGACATCCACACAAAACTCCTAGGGGGTCATTATCAATGACAAACTCAAGTTCAACCTACACATACTCCAATGTATAAAAAAAAAAAAAAAACAGAAACTAGGTCTGCTGTATCGGAACAAAAAATTCCTAACCCCTGAATCTGGACGTACCCTGGGCCAGGCACTCCTCCTCCCCTCCCTCTTATACGCCACCCCAGTACTTACTAATATCCAGGCCTCCACTCTAAACAAATTGCAACAGACTTACCATAAAATAACCAGATTCATTAGTAACTCCCCATACAACTCACACCACTGCATTTCTTTAAACTCTCATCAATGGCTTGAACTTCCACAGTTTCTGCTATCTTATCACTTTCATATGCTACACTCTATTCTTTATAAACCCTCCTTCTATCCATCTCTATCTTCCTTAGTCACCATCTACATCCCATCCCAGACCCTCTGTACTTCTAACCAACAATTACTTGATATCTTCCACCCAAAAAGGTCAGTAGGCAAACTACTGTACAAACACTCCCTTGCCCATGCTTGGAGCAAACTTCCCCTTGACTTACGTTCAATCTCCCACACCTCACACTTTAAAAATGAACTTATTTTCTCAATTCCAGAACCTGCCCTTGCCATGACCCTACCTTGTCTTCCTTCCCTTTATGTACCCTCAAAAGGACCATACTTAGTACCTCATTACACCTCTCTCTCCAATGTGTCTACTATGCATTTGCACAATTTTATACAAACAAAAAATGTTTATTGTTGACCTATTGAACTATATCAATGTAAAATTGTTACTTAGCTTCTTTTTAATGCAACTTTAACATTATGCATGTAACCCAACATATGTGAATTGCTTTGCTATAACTGCTATTACATCAATATTGTTTAAAATTGTACTTGTTTTAAAATGTATTACTGGAGCTTTTCTCCTCGGGTCTCCACTGAAAATGGGCCACAAGCCCAGTTGGACAAACCCGGTTAACAAATGTCAATAAAATAAAATAAAAAAATAAAATAAGTGTCACTAGTGTTATAATGCATAACACATGCACAGATATATGGTGCACTGTCACATGTGTTGTAATAAATGAAACATGCACAGATGAGTGCAACATTGTCATGCAACATGTACTTCTTTCTATCCAGTGTCATCTGCTTCAGCGAATGTGTCACCTTGTAGTTCTTTCTAGTCTTATCAGGATGAAAGTATGACTTGGTGGTATAATTTGTTTGATGCTGCTACAACACATGTACACTGGATGGATAAAATGTAACTCTGGTGAACACACAAGGTACACTATGGTGGGTTGCCCTCTGTCTACAGTGTTGTAGTAATGCATCTTCACTTATGACTGTTACACATTCCCAATTGTCTCCTGACATAAGTGATGACATCATACTTTTTATTCAGATATATAGATATAGTACTTAAGTTTGTACCACATATAAAATATTACACATAACATTCACAATGAATGATACTAACACATTAGTCTTTACTTGTGAACACTGGTGGAAACACATATTCAGCTATAGCCATTTTTCTTTTGCTCTTGTGATGTATTGCTGGTAGTCATATGTGTATCTAAGATTGTCTACATAGGTCAATGTGTATGTTCTATAGAAAAACGGGTGCTTTCTGTTTCATCTACAATGCTGTGTGCTGTCAACAGACCTTTTGCTTGCACTGTAAACCAAGCACAATGGCAACACCATGATACATACCACATTGTGCGCAATGTGGCACTCTTTGCATATTTTTACATATATCTATGTGTCAAATGCTGTGTGCATGGCATTCTCTACATGTTGTTCAGTGTATATGTACGTACACTTTACACATTTTGACCACTTCATTGTGCTCAAACATGCACTCAGGTTGTCTTAGTATGCACTGCACACTAGTATCCATGAATCCTGTCCTGGGACTGCAGCAGTGCTAACAGAGCGACATAAGAAACAAGGCTTAATGTTTTGGTCAAAGGCTGCCATGCCCGTGCATATAAAGTTATAGCACGCTGGGTATGAAGTAAATGCTCTAAAGGAGATAGAATTCACCACCTTTTAAACAAGAAAAAGAAGTATCATCAGTTGAACTACTTTGATTTGCGAGGAACAAAAACTGTTGTCATAAAATACTTTACAAAGTTTCCTTGAAAATGATGGAAAGCTTTTAGCTGGATTTTGCCAGTCACCAAAACTTCAAATCATCAGAAATACTAAAACAGATCTTACAGCAAGAATATCTTGCTCACAAGCAGAAGACTATGAAGTAAAAGTGTTTCATTCTGTTAGCAGTTGTCTACATCTCATTGTCTTCACTGCAGAAAAGGGCGTTATCATTAGCTGTAATTACATGCAGCTGCACTTTGTAAGCATGCCTGAGGATTCTGACAAGAGCTTAGTCAGAAGGATTTTGTAGATTAGCAAGTTTTCAGCTGCTTTTATGTACTGATGCCAATGAAAGTTTCAAGCTAGTATAACATGTTTGCAATTCTGAAGATCACAGAAACTTGAGTTCTTAAACTGTAAGGCACTCTATTTCTTGTTGTCGCCTTGTGATAGCATATGCAACAATAGGATTAAAGCTTTGTTTTAAGTTCTGAATCTCCACAAAGCAAAATGAAAATTGCTTTTCATTCAGAGTGATAATAGAAGCCTAAAGCACTTACAATAAAACAGTTTTGAAATAGAAAAAGTTATCCTGCTAACTCAGCCCCTATGTGACAGATGACGAACGGGTAAGTCAAATTATGGAAAAGGAAGGGGAAAGGTCTCTGTGTCTGTCAAGCTTTGAAATGGCTTGCCATAGGATATGATAGTATTATATCTTACTATCCCATCTGATACCTTTACCCAGGATATGATAGTATTGTGTCTTACTATCCCATCTGATACCTAGGGAATTATCAGGGTAGTTGGCTTTTCGGGGTTGGAGCCCTGATTCATTTTGCAGACTACCTCTCTCTCTCTCTCTCTCTCTCTCTCTCTGTAAGGGACATGGGCAGTACCCCAGAAGTGAATTTACAGTTCCATCCATTATCCAAATTCTTTAATTGGAGAAGGAATGCTTCCTTGTTGGGAGAAGGAATTGGGCATAAGTTGTTGGAGAATTTACAGTATAAAAGCACTAAGTAATAGTATTTCTGAGTGGATGTAGCTGGACTGGGTATTTCCATGTTTTTTACACTGAAACAAAATAAGTAGCGGTAGATGATTTGGTGCTGAGGGAATCCTATAATGGGAATTACAGTTTCTGATGATGTAAAAGTAGTGTCTTTCACCGAATTGAGTGCTCTCTAAATTCTGTACTGAGAGTTAGTTTCTGGTGTGTCCGGGAGTATTGTCGTGCACTGAATTGGTGTGATTTTTATTTTTTTGTATGTATGGGAGGTAGAACATGGCTCTCTAAATTCTGTACTGAGAGTTAGTTTCTGGTGTGTCCGGGAGTATTGTCGTGCACTGAATTGGTGTGATTTTTATTTTTTTGTATGTATGGGAGGTAGAACATGGCAGACAAGATAGAAATATTCTAAGTATGGTTGTTTACGTATGACATTAACTTACTTGAGAGAGATGGCTAAAAAAAAATGGTAATGCCACAAAATGTGGGTGAAGAATGAACATGTTATGGTATTCGATGACTAAGGTTTTTAAATAGTTTATAAAGTACACCAGTGGAGTTCGTCTACAGATTATGTTGTCAGTGTGGCAGCATGTGGAGCTGTTGGTTTTGAAGAAGCAGGCACCTGTACCCCTCCATATTTATCACAGGGTGCCTATATTGGCTTTTGAGATCCTTGCGATTTGTGGTTGGATGTCATCACTGACAGAAGCTTATCAATGCTTCCAGTTTGTATGGAGATGTATTGGGACTTTAGTATAGCATGTTGTTGCAAGACTGAAATCCTTGATCTGAAGAGAGACTGGAATCCTTTTATCTGAAGAGGGATGTTGGATAAACTGAAACTGCAGTGACTGATAAGTGATAAAGGATATAGGGAATGTCCTTTTGGCAGTTTTCACTTTTCTTGTGTTGTTGAAAATGCATTGTTTAGTGTTTACTCTTATTGCTGCATTTATTTTACCTTTTATTTTGTGCTTAATTTCTTTCCTGCTGTGAGACAAACCACACTGAAATTAAGCTGGATCGTTGTTTTCATTGAGGCATTTAGTAGCTAACAAGTCATCTGGTACTGTATAAAATGTGTCCATTTAAAATGCACAATTTCTACATTAAGATGTCAAGAGGATTTGTTTATACTTGCGTATTGCACACAAAACTTTCAATACGATTTATTCATTTAGACTTTTGTAAGCTTAATTTCAGTTCTTGTTTTATTGATCTAATAAAACAGTTTATGCTGTTTTGGGTTCTTTTTAACAAATTCAAGTCTTTGCATTCTTAAGCTTTTGTATGCATTAAAACACGTGCATACTTTGAATAAGTTTTCAAAACTGTTGCAAATTATAGTCAAAATGTGATTTGGAATACATATAGTACACATTCATGTTGGTGTGTGTGTATGTATAACTGATTGTCTTAATGCTAGTGAAACCTCTGTTCAACTGTTAATGCTAGTGAAACCTCTGAACTGTTAAAGTTGGTCATACCTGATCCTTCTGTAAAAGTCCTAGATAAGACTGTATAAATATTTGTGATAGTTTGAGAAAGGTGAATTCTGAAAAACTGGTATTAAATAGTAAATTCTTCATGGCTTGTCTCGCTAGAAGATGGAAAATTCAGTGGCATAATATGTCATGTTGACTAGTTGATGAACTAGTCCCAGTGGATGACAGAGGGGTGTGTTTCCTGACGGCATATTAAGATGGGTTTTCAAAAGCTGCCTGTATGGAAGAAGAAAAGACCGATTGGGCACTTGTATCATTTTTTTTCTTTTTCTTTGCATTGTGTGTTTAGGAAGAGGTTGGAAATGTAGTTATACATGCATGTTTTTCATATGAACTGTTTTTTTCAGCATTGCCTGTTGGTGTTCACACAGCCTTTTGCATGCCTTTCCCTAGTCTTGATTCTTTTGCCGTCTTCAGTGGAATGAACTGGAAGGATTCCTTGTCGGATTCTTTTCCTCTGATAATGGGTGTGACTTCTTCCTTCTTGATTACTTCTGCCTTGGGGGTAGGTGAGAACAGAACAAGCACTCTTGTTTTTTTGGGAGGAGCATCACAATATGCAGAACAGTCATGATTCACACTAAGTTAGCTTAAAAAAGTACGTGTAGCCTGGAGCTACATTCTTTGTACATCTGATGAGGACAACTCCAGATTCAGTAGCATGACAGGCAGGCGGCCATAGATGAGTCTTGCCTGCCTTTTATGTTTACATATGTGCTTTTTACTGCTAGCTTAGTATAGCAATTTCAAAACTGTCATGTAAAAAAAATACGACTAAAATATTTGTAGATGTAAACACAAACACACTTCATAAAGGAGGCATGTATGACAGATATCCACAAAATGCACAGCTGCATTCCAGGCTGAGATATACAAGTGCACAGCAACACTCTTGTTTGCAAGTTTTGCTTTGTCTGAATGTACTCCTTGTTTTTAAAAAGGTTGATCTAGGCCAAGTCAGGTTTTCATCTGTGTACCTTGTTAGTCATTTCATTTGCATAATATTTCATCTGTAAACAAATTGTGCATTGTGTTTGTTGAGATCACCTTCTTTGAGTTGTTTCCATACCTGTAGCAATATTTGCAGATTTCTTCTCTTGTACTTCATGCAGCCTGTTAGTAACAGAGTGCACTGATTTTAAGTGAGAACTCCCAGTTATTAACTGTGTTTTAAACACTGTACAGCATACATGGGTGATGTTTTAACACTCTTTGACAGCTGTAACTATAATTGCATGCTATCATTGTAGTTCTGGAACGCCTTCTGTGTGGAGTCTGCATGTCCTCCCTGCGGTCGAGTGACGTTAAAGACGTGCAGGTAGGTGCGTGGGTGAATGGGTTTGCCTTCTTTGAAGGTTGGGCGTCGGGCTGGCAACTCAGCACCGTAAAAAATCCACTGCCAATCATTAGCGGATCGGAGTTCCACTGTGGCAACCCCTAACCGGGAAAAGCCGAAAGACATTACTATTGCAGTTCTTTACTTTCACACGTGCTGTCTAAATTTACATTATTTTGTTTTTTATCTGTACAACATATGTCATTACTTAACTTTAACAAGGTGGGTGAAAGAGTAATAGGTAAACATCCTGCCATGCACTTAGCTTTGAACAGGTATGTTTGCATTGTAAACTGCAGATTGGGTAAGGTGGAAAATCACACCTCACCCTTACAAGTTTCCTTGCAAAAGTCTGCTTTACTCTGAAGGTATTTGGTTTCTGAAAAGTATTCCTGCATTACTCCATTTGTTTTGAAGAGTTGGTAAGTTTTTAGCTGCTGTATAGTTTTCCGGGGCCAGATGTCAACCCCTCCCCCACACCCACTTGGATACTAGCAGCATTGTTTTATTGTATTCTTCTTCATAAAATAGTTTCTTCTAGTTATAAAACTGGGGTTGGGAGGGTGGCCTAATGGTTAAGGTGTTTGCCTTACAAACACAAGGTGCAGGGTTTGAGTCTCAGAAGGGATAATTGGCTAGGCTTAAAATGGCTCGCAAGGGCAGTTAGCTTAGTACTAACCTATGAACCTATGAATAAGAGGATACTTAACATGAAGCACAGGTAGGTGTATCCTCTTATTACAAGACTTTGGTGAAGTAAGCAATCTACTTTCTTCACACTCGATTGGCATGTAGCTGAGTTGGCCTAACATGTAGGTTAGGCCCAACAAGTGGGGCTTTGAGCATGCGCATAGGAATTTTTGATTGTTAATTACACTTTTCATGTTATGATATTTAGTGTTAAATGCACCTTAGCTGCTTATTATTTTTTGTTCCTATTTTAACTGTGGCTTGTCTCATTTTGAACGTGTGATTTATCTTAGTAGCTATTTTCCTTAATGCCATTTAGTTCACTTGTTAGTTATTATGGTTTAGAGAAAAGTGGAAGCATCTTATTCACCATTTTGTGCATGTATAATGATCATTTGACTCAGATTGGAGGTAGAAAAAAGAAGAATAAGTTGGTGCTAAATATTTTCTGAATGCTAATGAGTTTTTGGGAATCCTGTTGTTCACTTGTTGGCTTGGGATTGTACATACCCCTACTGCAGCATGATTTCCCATAAGCCCCATCTCACCCCAGTCTGTGGCATACTAGTTTCAATTGATCACATGGGTGTTTAAGTCCTTTGGGCCATGGTCACCAACCTCCCTCTTGACTGGTGATGGCAGAGCTCCCACAGGAGGTGAGTATGCTAGGAACCTGCCACTACTGTTCAAAGAGGCAGGCTTTTGCTTCATTAGTTTATGACCATACCCCCCTATACACTGACATCATATAAAAGGGTTAGATGAACTATGAGGCATGATTTCTGGGACTGGCATTGTCCTTGGCTAAAGGATGTATATGTCCTCATATCAACTCGGTGACTCAAACCAGTGACCATTCTCTGCCCTGGTCTTCACCATATCAGATGAGGGATCCATCCCCACCTACCTGTCATCCCTTGATGCTCCATTCTGGGAAAAGCAAGCAAGCTTAGTTTTGCCAAACCTTCCAACTCCATCAGCCACCCATGTCAGTAATTGAACTTGGGTTACCTAGTTGCAGCTAAGGCTTTATTCCTCTATACTACAGAGCTGACAGCTTGCTTATTATTTTGTGTAATTATTTTTGGCTCAGTTTGTTTTATTTTGGGCAAGGAACAGCGTGTCCTACTTTGGGTGGGGTAAGTCCTAGGCCTGCTCTGGAGTGCAGAACAATCAGCATAAGGCATAGAGGGAGGTGAAGGGAAATCCTGCAACTTCTAGCTGGTGTAATCATCTTGATTGCTAGTTGTATTAATATATATTTGATGTAGGCTCTTGATATGCATTTGTTTGCTGCCTCATTTGAGGTTTGATGTTATATCGGGCATTCATTTTCTTCACTGCTACTGTGCTTACTTATTATTTTGCTTGGAAGCTTGATACATATTATCTCAACTATTTATCCTAAAAATAGGGCTGCTTATAATGCTCTGGTTATTTAATTTAACTCACATCTGACAAGAGGATCACAATCAGGAAGTTCGTGCGGGTGCTGTTTGCTTCAGGGCTAGTTTGTTTATTTTTTATTTATTTTAACTGTTTCTGGCTGATCGAAGCTCCTGTGTTTATGCAAAAGAGTCAGTCATAAAATTCATGAGGTACTGTGTAAGCTCCAGGCCTTTACTGCTTGGACAGTTGAGAGGATTATAAAGTAAATATTTTGCATAAGCCTGAGGCCTGCAGTGTTGTAATCATCTTGCTATATACTTCAACCATTGCTCCGGTTTATCACACTTGTTTTTTAGTAGCTGATTATGGATTATTTCTTTAGAGTAAAAAAAAAAGTGTAAAATAACGTTGCTTATTATGCTGGTGGTTCTTTAATTTAACTGTTGCTGATTCTTACCAGACTGAAAAATAGCAAACATAAAATCGGTACTATTTATTTTTTTAGGGGCTAATCATTTTGTCAGCTCAGAGTTCCTAAGTTCATACTGAACAGGGAGCAGTAAGGCTCACCGTGTGTGATGTAGGCTTCAGACCTATAACTGGTTGGAGATCTGAAAGACCTATAATAGACAATCAATGTTAAATTTACCACCCACTAACACTGTACTTTTAAAAAGTACATCAGTTCTCCTACTCCACCTTTCTTCAGAGAACTTCTAGCTACCTTATTTGATTTACTCTCACAATCATACTGCCTCCAACTACATTGCAACCGTACTTTACTTCTGTCTTTATTCCCACTTTACCTGTTTGTAAATATTCTCCTCTTCAATGTTTCAATTTGCTAAGAAACATATTATTATAGCTAGTGCTTTTTTTCTATTGTATTTTATCATTATGTATAATTGTTTTGTATTGCAGCCATTACATGTGAATGTTATCAATGTTATTTGGCTTTGTATTTTTAAAACCGCATTTTAATTTCATTTTACATTACTGTCTTTATATTGCTAACTGACCCAGATCATACCTGAAAAGGATATTTGGACCAGTCCACTTAGCCAATTAGCAAATTTATGGATAAAGAAATGTTGTCTAGGCCTGTGACTTGTAATTTATGTACGCTTATCAGGTTTAATGATATGTATTAACCTTAACCTTCACCCTATAGCGAACCTTAAGGTTAAGACTAATCTCTCTTGGGCAAATATACACTCATACGAGTAATACCAGGAACTGATATTTCTCCTGTGAACTTGACATTCTGGCAGCATTGCAATTCTGTCACATGATGTTACTTCCTTGAGATTGCCCTTATTTTTTATTCACTTCTGCATATTGACATGAATGTGCATACTCACACATACACACACACACACACACACACACACACACACACACACACACACACACACACACACACACACACACACACACACACACACACACACACACACACACACACACACACACACACACACACACACACACACACACACACACATATATCTCTCTCAACAGCAGTACATCTCCAGGATAAATATATCATCTTTGCTTTATTCTTCCTTTTCTACTATATCTCCGCTCTCTACTCTGTTACTAAATAGCACTCAGTCTACACCCACCGCACCCTCTGCTTCCCCTAACTCTCTTTCACCATTCATTTCATTTATATCTCAAAATTAAATCAACCTTTTGTGATACACCCTTTATAAATGACTCAGTACTCTGTATTGTGACATCTGTCCTACTGTCTAATTAGTATTTAACTATCTTTACAACTGACTCAGTATTCTGTATTGTGATATCTGTCCTACTATTTATTTATCTAGCTATCTTTAAAAATGACTCTGTACTCTATATTGTGACATCTATCCTACTGTCTAGTTATTTATCTAACCATCTTTATAAATGACTCAGTACTCTGTATTGTGACATACATCCTATAGTTATTATCTAACTATATCTGTTTAGAGTATAATTAGTATAGAAGTCTTACTACTGTATGTGTAGTTACTAAGCTTGGCAGTGTCTCCACTGTGCATGTGTACATGTATGGCAGTGTCTCCACTGTGCATGTGTACATGCATGGCAGTGTCTCCACTGTGCATGTGTACATGCATAGCAGTGTCTCCACTGTGCATGTGTACATGTGTGGCAGTGTCTCCACTGTGCATGTGTACATGTGTGGCAGTGTCTCCACTGTGCATGTGTACATGTGTGGCAGTGTCTCCACTGTGCATGTGTACATGTGTGGCAGTGTCTCCACTGTGCATGTGTACATGTGTGGCAGTGTCTCCACTGTGCATGTGTACATGCGTGGCAGTGTCTCCACTATGCACGTGTACATGTATGGCAGTGTCTCCACTGTGCATGTGTACATGCATGGCAGTGCTGCAGTGGATCATATGCTGAACAAGGAGCAGTAAGACTAATACCAGTTGTGTCTGAAACAGGCCCCTGGGGATTTGGAGATGACACAATGGTTAAGGTGCTTACCTCACATTTAAAAGACAGAGGACTTGATACTCACTAAGAGAAATTGACTAGGCTTAAAAATATAGTCTACCAAGGCAGCTAACCTAGTACTCCTGTATGAACCCATGAACCTATAACTGGTGTGTGAAGTAAAGAACTAAGCTAACTGGGCCTGAGGTCTCCTAACTGCTGTAGTCATCTATTTCTCATTACCCCACACACACATTTTCTCCCTTGTAGAGATGTATATTGACTCATTTCATGGAGATTTTGGATGGTACATCTTTGATGTGGTGAAGACCAGCACAGTAGAATAGCCATGCATAGTTCACTAATGCCAAGATGTTCTAATGAGATGCCAACAATAGACACAGTGTCACATGACAGGGTATTGGGGACATTACAGAGTTTTTCTGTGGGTCCCATTTGTGCAAGTAATCACAAGTGGGAGTCTGGGTTGTCTCACCTCCCCCCATTTCTGCATGGCAGTGTGAACCTATAGACACCTATATTTCCCAGAAAATAATGGGACAGGATCTGCTATGGACTATGGACCTGATGAAGGCCAGACTGCATTGTGTTAATGGAAACCAGATAAGTCTTGGCCAAGGACCTTAGAAAGTGGACTGTTAAGTCAGTCTTTTATTTGGACACTACACTGAAGAAGAAACCAGAACAAGCTTACTGCCTGACAGTATAGAATGCATATAGGGCAAATGGAGTCACAGCATGGCTGCAATACAACAGAACCTTTATGAGTATCATGGACAAAGATAAAAATCTGAGATGAGAAGTTAACTACACCCACACACCCATATCTGGTTAAGTATTATGTTTGACAAAGTTCTGCCAGTTGATAAAAATAAATGAAGTCACATTGTAGGCCACATGGGACTTTCAAAAGTAAGAAAAGTCTCTACCCATCTTGCAGGTTTGTTCATTAATGTTCTGTGCTTGATTTAAATGTGTGTTTTTAAAAGTTTTAGGGAGTAGGTAGGTTTTTTGGCCTAGAGGCCCTCAGATTGAGGATGGAGCTGGTGAGAATATGCAGCTGACAACAGAGGTTAGGTTAAAGGTTTATTTTGTGGTGGTAGGGGGACCCACTTTTTTAATGGAAGACAGATGTTGTTATATTTATGTTCAGACACCAATCAAGTAAGAAGGGCTTTAGTCACTACTGACATAGTACCCTAATCAAGGCCATTTTTGATGCAGGGTTTAAGCTGGGTTTTCCACTGCAGGCAGAAGGTCAGGTTTAGCTGTTGAATGCAATAAATAAAATCAGTTCAGGGATAGTAAACTAGTCTAAAGCACTCTACAAATAAACTACACTGGGTGGCGCAGTGGTGCAGCGATTAATGCTGTCGCCTCACAGCAAGAGGTTCTCAGGTTCGATTCTCGGCTGGGGTGCCTTCTGTGTGGAGTTTGCATGTTCTCCCTGTGTTCGCGTGGGTTTCCTCCGGGTACTCCGGTTTCCTCCCACATTCTAAAGACATGCTTCTGGAGCATTTCTCCCCGGGCCTCCGCTGAAAACAGGATCTGTGGAACCTAGTCGGACTTTCCCGGTCAACAAATGTTAAATAAATAAATAAACATAAATCAATAGTATATGAACTTTCTGACCTACCCCTGTATTCTCATTTTAAGGCATCTTCTTTAAGCTTGGTACCTAAAAATGATTGGAGATTCTGTTTGATCTAGCACCTGCACTTTACAAAGTGGGTGGGGGATGTTAATAAAGGCAATAACAGAGAGACAGCCAAAGTGCAGTACACTTCTGTAGATGATGCCATTGCCCTAATAAGGGCAAGGACAGAACCATGGAGTGCAACCATAGACACAGAGTCAGCTGTCACCAGATTTATGGATATGGCTTAATGGTAAATATTACTATGACAAAACTATGCTCATAGGGCATTCAGTGCCATGTGCTACTACCTAAAACTGCAGCATGGAATTGCAGTGGATGTAACCATCAATGTACCAGAAAAGGTATGTAATGCATTATATAGGTAACTTTTCATTACTGGTGCTAGCCAGCAGTAAGCAGGGCAAGAATCAAAGCAATGCAGGATCTCTGCAAGCAGCTACAAGTACAATTGATAGAGAATAAATTGGAGATTCCAACAAAGAAAACACATTTTCTAAGCTTGGAAGTACATATTTGTAAGTAGGTCTTTTCCGGCTTCCTGCTAATATGCTGAGGCTCAACATGATGCTAAAACTGAGAGGTAAAGAAAAAGCTAGGAGGGGTGATGTAATGTCCCTTCTAGGTTTGCTGAAGTCTGCTTGCAAGACAATTGCTCTTGATAGGAAATTTACCCAAAGTGTTGCAACCATAATGTATTGCTTAAACTGGCAAAGAAAATTATATCCCTGACAGCACATTTCATTAAGGATAAGAAGATACAGGCTTTGGATCTGTGAGACAACAGAAGAAGACATTCATTCCTGAGGAGGTATAGAAGAGTGGATATCTATCATAGGCGCATTACCTTTGGAGTCATGGGCTTCCAGCACCTTAAAACGGTTGAGTGCAATTGGTAGGCAACTGCTCAGGGCTGCCTGCTTATGGCTGCCATTTGGATTTGCTTATATAATACTTACCGCATAGCTGGTGTGAGGGTAATGCAATACAGACCATTAGGGTTCACTTTATGGCTCTCGGGTTTGTATTTCAATCTCAAGGGTTAGTGAACCTGACAAAATATAGGGAAGTCAATAGGGTAGTTGAAAGGAGGAGACAACTTCTCACTAAGCATGGCAATCAGAGCCAACCACTGGGCAAGTTTTTGTTGCTGCCTCTTAGACAGGTTACAATCCAGATTAATGTCATATGCAGTAATGGCAGTCTTTTCTCTGGTGTTTCATAGCAGCATATCTCTCAACCTCTTGGCACAAGGCAAAATAATGGGTGGACAAATTTAAAATATTGCTCTTATAAACTTAGAAAGCTGCTAGAATAATAGGTTTTACATCGGCATGCATTTTCTCAAGGATGTGAAGACAAAGGAAATTCAAATGCCTGTCATTATTTAGCGGCTTCAGTCTTCAATGATTTTCCAAAAAAACACAAATTTTATGAGGAATAGACCAAAAATATTTGACAAAAATCTGGCCATTCTGAAAAATCTGGACAGATGAGGAGTATGTATACTGGAGATTTTGCAATCAATGAGTTATTATAGGATTAACGAGAAAGCATTATTATTCTTCTGTGATGCAGGATGGGTACTGTCCATTGAAGAGGCTGTATTGTGGCCCATGCCATTTAAAAAGGATTGGGATGAAAAGATGGTTTACCTTTGAAAGGTTGAAAATCAACCTACCGAACAGCCTTTTGTGTGAACTGGAATAATGAAAATTGTCAGTCTGATCTGCACCGAAGTTCGAAAATCAGTGAATCGAAAACCAGATTTGCTGATTTTCGAACTTCGATTCAAGACAAAGTGTAATGCAGGGGGACTGTGCCCCCTGCACCCGCTACTTTATTATTCTAACTCTGAGGTCACACTACAGTGGGGAAAGGGTCCACTTCCCGATCCCCACTATAGTGCATCTCACACCAAAAATGCAATGAGCGAATGTTACTGTGCATTCGCTCATTGCACATTTGATGCATTTTGTTTGTGGCTTTCTGAAAACTTGAAAAAGTTGTTTTGGACTTTTGTATTTCACACGTGCATTACACACATGTAAAGGTAAACTGAAAAGGCATCTAGCTACTTTTGGGAAGGGCTTCTGTCCCACTACTATACCCCATTTTGATGGCTCATTATGCTCAGGGACAATGGTGCAGAGGTGTGATAAGCTGATTTGGTATACATGGATGAAAAAGGAGAAGGTCCTGGTACACAGAATTTTAGGTCATTCTCTGTGAGGCACTGCTGTATGTGGCTATTTATGCTGACAGGTTTTCAGTTCAGTCACTAATAGGCATGCCATCCAGGTTGGCAAGAGAAGGTCCCTAAATAGATTTTTTTCTCAGTAGAGGTTAAAAATAAACCTGATAAATCAGCTTCATGGAGTTATTCAGGCTTATTTAGAATACATTTTGAAAATTAACTACAAGTGCATTGAACAGTGGAAATGATTCAGATTATGAGCTGCTAATGAGCTTCTTCATGCAGTCCAAGGTTTGGATCCCCTAGCTTCAATTTTCATAATGGCTGAATCTGAGCATTTCACTTAACCAGACAGTTCTATTGTGCTCTGTGCAGATCCCCAAACTGGTGCACCTCATCTCAAAATGAAGAGAGAAAAAAATGTTTTCTCTGCTCCTGCAACTGTAGCAAAATTTACCTTGCATTAAGCACTTCAGCAAGACATAAACACATTTTTGGGATTCGTTTAGCAATGCTCCTGCTGTACTCCCACACCATCAGCACTTGCCAATCACACCTCTGGCCAGCTTGGGCCTGGGGCAGTCATCTCACCCTAGTTTTACCTCTGTTGTGCATAGTATCTATGCATAAACCTAAAAAAATGCAACATTAATAAAAGAATCAAGTTAATTGTATTGCCTTCTGTTTCAGGTACAATGATGGTAAGGCTGCTGCACCACTCTCCATTTCTTTTGCGCCCAGAAGAGCATGTAACAGAGACCTGGTGGCAACCAGCTGGGTTTTGATTTAAAACCAGGTCAGGCTTGTGTGGTACAGTAGTTAGGGCAATACAACAGTTTTTAAGAAAGCAGCAGAAAAGTCATAGTATACTCAATCATTTGGTTTTAATGACATAAATTTGGCCACCAAAGGATAGTTGGTTCAATTAATATTAAAAGATAAAAGTTACTTGAAGTATCTGATGCCTGCAGTAAAAATGATTTTGTCAGGAATGATTCTCCGGTTGGTATGCTATATAGTATATAGTCAAAAGGGTGTAGAGCAGGTTCATGAATATGTTAATAAAATCGTGACTGGGGAAGCAGAGTTTTTGAATTGCATCATTTAATGCCACTGAGATTTAGGGGGTCGGGATTCACCTTAGTACAGGGCCGATGGAATTTGTTTGACAAAGATGGGGTTAGATTTCTTTAATTTGGTCATAATATTCTTGTTGCAGGAGCTTAGGTTGCACTAAATGGTCCCAAAAAAAATATGGTGGGGTGGGGTGGAGTGGGGAGAACAAGGAAAGTAGTAGAAGTTGTGTCTTAGAGGAGGATGGAGGTACACCATGATTCTAACAGACAGGGCTGGTAGGTAGAAAGGTTCTTAACTAGGATGCAAGTTTTAAATCCAGGACCTGCAGTGGATGTGACACCTCTAAAATATTCTAAGTAGGAGATTAAGCATAACTGTAAATGATGATCCAGGAAAACAGACTACAGTATGACTGAAAGTGATGGACACAGCACCTACCAATGGTGGACCAGGCTAGATGCCTCTTCTGCACTGACTGGGTGAGGTAGGCTGTTTGATGCAGCCAAGCTATCTAAGTGGGCAATCCATCCACTGAAAAGGAACATGTTCTGGGTCTTTGTTCTTTCAGCATCTACTGCCCTATAGAAGGATTGAAGTGATGAAAGCTCCAGATGGTATAAACTACCTGATTAACCAGTTATATTAGCTTGTGAACCTATTAACATTTGAATGACTAATAAGAAAGTTGTAGTTAAATGTGTGTGTGCGTGTGTGCGTGCGTGTGTGTGTGTGTGTGTGTGTGGTTTTACAGAGAGCAATACACGCACACACACAGACACACACACACACACACACACACACACACACACACACACACACACACACACACACACACATATGCCAAAGAGCCACAGAAACTACAGAGAGAGTCACACTAGACAAAGACAGCAATGGTCACTACATAGACAGGAGCCGGCACACAGATACAGAGGTAAACAAAATTCAAAGACAGAGAACTATGCAGAGACATTGACATATGGAAAACACAGACTCACAAAGCCTACAAAGAGACATGCAAGACAAACACATGGACATAAGACAAAGCTATGGGACACAGAGTTGCTTGCAAATGAGAGTGCCACAGAGGCTACAAAGAGAGAGAGAGAGATAAGCACACAAGGCCGACACTCATGCAACTACAGAGAGTGAGATAGGCACAGAACTCACACACACACACACACACACACACACACACACACACACACACATATGCCAAAGAGCCACAGAAACTACAGAGAGAGTCACACTAGACAAAGACAGCAATGGTCACTACATAGACAGGAGCCGGCACACAGATACAGAGGTAAACAAAATTCAAAGACAGAGAACTATGCAGAGACATTGACATATGGAAAACACAGACTCACAAAGCCTACAAAGAGACATGCAAGACAAACACATGGACATAAGACAAAGCTATGGGACACAGAGTTGCTTGCAAATGAGAGTGCCACAGAGGCTACAAAGAGAGAGAGAGAGATAAGCACACAAGGCCGACACTCATGCAACTACAGAGAGTGAGATAGGCACAGAACTCACACACACACACACACACACACACACACACACACACACACACACACACATATCTACACACCAAACAAAGCCGTGCAGCCTACAGAGACTGCAAAGCAAAAGGCAATAACACTCAAAGAGCCACAGAGACATATATGTACAGAAAAGGTAAAGAGATAGACACTGCATACACTGAAGACACAGATAGAGAGCCAGAGACTCCAGAGATGCAGATGCACACAAAAAAGACAGACACCACACTAACAGATATTTGCCATCCCTGGGTAATACCTTTATTGCCAGTATGGAGCTATCTCCTCATCTTTTCTGATTCCTTTTACTCCTTTTACTGTGCCAGATAAGCAATCTTGGTGTTCCTCGTCATGCTCACCTTCAGTAATTGCACTCATCCTTCTTGTCTTTCTTATTAGTGAATCCTGCCACTATCAGACATCCTCATAATCACATAATAATAATACCTTCTTGTTAACCAGACAGGCCCACTGGATATAAAGTCCTTTTTCACAGATGACCCAGAGGAAATGTCTGGTTAAGTCACATAGGAAAATGAGAGCGGAGGGAATCAAACCCTGTACCGCAGAAAATACAGCTCATAGCTTTATCCCTCTGCATCAACTGCCAGACTCAATCCATCCTGTCACTTCTAGCTGCCTTCGTAGTCTGACTGATGAATCTGGATGATCCTAGCTATTGCATCCATGAATTCTGTTGCTCCTAGTTATTATATCCATGAATCCTGCTATGCTTAGGTATCACATCTAGGAATCCTGCTGCTCCTGGCTATCATATCCACAGATCCTGCCACCTTTCACGCTCATCATATTTAACGTAAAGGCTGGTGGTCATACCTTCTGAAGTAAGTAAATCAAACTGGACATGGACCACAGTATTGTTATACATGAAAGACTAATGTGCTCAGCCTTAGTCTTCTACTCAACATGCACCTCAGTACTGTATTATAAACCTTCAAAATATACCTCATTACTGTATTATAAACCCTTAACAAGCACCTTAGTACTGTATTATAAACCCTTAACATGCACCTCAGTACTGTATTATAAACCTTCAAAATATACCTCATTACTGTATTATAAACCCTTAACAAGCACCTTAGTACTGTATTATAAACCCTTAACATGCACCTCATTACTGTATTATAAACCCTTAACAAGCACCTTAGTACTGTATTATAAACCCTTAACAAGCACATCAGTACTGTATTACAAACCTTCAAAGTGCACCTTAGTGCTGTATTATGAGCTCTCCACACGGACCCTCAGTATTGTATTACAAACCTTCAACATGCACCTCATTATCGTGTTAGAAACCCTCAATGTGCACCTCAGTACTGTATTATAAACCCTTAACAAGTGCCTCAGTACTGTATTATAAACTTCAACGTGCCCACAGTACTGTATAATAAACCCTTAACAAGTGCCTAAGCACTGTGTTATAAAGGGTCTATATTAGATCACTGAATGCTTAGGTAAGCGAACGGTGATTAATCGACCCCATGTAAGCAAAAGCTTACAAAACTGGTTCGCCCCCCACACCCCCCTACGTAAATATACCAACTCCAAGTCTGCACTACAGTGCCGAAAATGGCAAAGAACCGAAGCGTCCAAGTGAATTCTTTCCCAGGAAAAGAATTCGCTTACATGCCGCTTCAATATTTTGCAGTTTCGGTTTTGTCAGTTCAACCAAGACGTATTCGAAAACATGCGTCTTCAGTCTGCTGATAGGAACCCTGTTATAAACCCTCAACATGCACCTCAGAACTGTTTTATAAACCTTCAACATGTATCTCAATACTGCATTATAAGCCCTCAACATGCACCTCATTACTGTATTATAAACAGTCAACATGCACCCCAGTACTGCATTACAAACCCTCAACATGCACCTCATCACTGTATTACAAATCCTCAACATGTACCTCAGTACTGTATTACAAACCTTCAATGTGCACCTCAGTACTGTATTACAAACCTTCAATGTGCACCTCATTTCTGTGTTAGAAACACTCAATGTGCACCTCAGTATTGTATTATAAGCCTTCAATGTGCCCTCAGTACTGTATTATAAGCCCTTAACAAGGACAGCAGTACTGTATTATAAACCCTTAACAAGCACCTCAGTATTGTATTATAAACCCTCAACATGTACCTCAGAACTGCACTATAAACCTTCAACGTGTACCTTAGTACTGTATTATGAGCCTTATAGACGCACCTCAGTACTGTATTACAAACCTTCAACATGCACCTCATTACCGTGTTAGAAACCCTCAATGTGCACCTCAGTACTGTGTTATAAACCTTCAACATGCACCTCAGAATTGCATTATAAATCTTCAACCAGTATCTCAATACTGCATTATAAGCCATCAACATGCACCTCACTACTGTATTATAAACAGTAATGTACCCCAGTACTGTATTACAAACCCTTAACATGCACCTCATCACTGTATTTCAAACCTTCAATGTGTACCTCATTACTGTATTACAAACCCTCAACATGTGCCTCAGTACTGTATTACAAACCCTCAATATGCACCTCATCACTGTATTACAAACCCTCAACATGTGCCTCAGTACTGTATTACAAACCTTCATCATTCACCTTAGTACTGTATTATAAACGCTCAACATGCACCTCAGTACTGTATTACAAACCTTCAACGTGCACCTCATTATCATGTCAGAAACCCTCAATGTGCACTTCAGTACTGTATTATAAGCCTTCAACATGCCCTCGGTACTGTATTGTAAACCCTTAACAAGTGCCTCAGTATTGTGTTATAAACCCTCAACATGCACCTCAGAATTGTATTATAAACCTTCAACATGCATCTTAATACTGCATTATAAGCCCTCAACATGCACCTCATTACTGTATTATAAACAGTGAACAAGAACCTCGTTACTGTATTACAAACCTTCAATGTGTACCTCATTACTGTATTACAAACCATTAGCATGCACCTCAGTACTGTATTATAAACCCTTATCAAGCACCTCAGTACTGTATTATAAACATTGAACTTGCACCTCAGTATTGTATTAAAAACCCACAACATGCACCTCAGAATTGTATTATAAACTTTCTACATGCATCTCAATACTGTATTATAAACCGTCAAAATGCACCTCATTACTGTATTACAAAATGCCAACATGCATCCCAGTACTGTATTACAAACCCTCAACATGTACTGCAGTACTATATTACAATCCATGTGCACCTCAGTAATGTATTATAAACCCTTAACAAGCACCTCAGAATTGTATTATAATCCCTCAACATGCACCTCAGTACTGTATTACAAACCCTCAACATGCACCTCAGTACTGTATTACAAACCTTCAACGTGCACCTCATTACTGTGTTAGAAACACTCCATGTGCACCTCAGTACTGTATTATAAAGCTTCAATGTGACCTCAGTACTGTACTATAAGCCCTTAACAAGCACCTTAGTACTGTATTATAAACCCTTAACAAGCACATCAGTATTGTATTATAAACCCTTAACATGCACCTCAGTACTGTACTACAAACCTTCAACGTGCACCTGAGTACTGTATTATGAGCTCTCCACACGCACCTCAGTACTGTATTACAAACTATCAACATGCACCTCATTACCGTGTTAGAAACCCTCAATGTGCACCTCAGTACAATATTATAAACCCTTAACAAGTGCCTCAGTACTGTGTTATAAACCCTCAACATGCACCTTAGAATTGTATTATAAACCTTCAACATGCATCTTAATACTGCATTATAAGCCCTCAACATGCACCTCATTACTGTATTACAGTCAACATGCACCCCAGTACTCTATTACAAACCCTCAACAAGCACCTCATCACTGTATTACAAACCCTCAACATGCACCTCAGTACTGTAGTACAAACCCTCAACATGCACCTCAGTACTGTATTACAAACCTTCAATGTGCACCTTAGTACGTATTATGAGCCCAACACACGCACCTCAGTACTGTATTACAAACCTTTAACGTGCACCTTAGTACATATTATGAGCCCTCCACATGCACCTCAGTACTGTATTACAAACCTTCAACATGCGCCTCATTACCGTGTTAGAAACCCTCAATGTGCACCTCAGTACTGTATTATAAACCCTTAACAGGTGCCTCAGAATTGTATTATAAATCCTCAATATGCACCTCAGAATTGTACTATATACCTTCAACATGCATCTTAATACTGCATTATAAGCCTACAACATGCACGTCATTACTGTATTATAAACCGTCAACATGCACCTCAGTACTGTATTATAAACCTTCAATGTGCACCTCATTACTGTATTACAAACCTTCAATGTGTACCTCATTACTGTATTACAAACCCTCAACAAGCACCTCATCACTGTATTACAAACCCTCAACATGCACCTCATCACTGTATTACAAACCCTCAACATGCACCTCATTACTGTTTTATAAACCATCAACATGCACCTCAGTACTATATTACAAACCTTCAATGTGCACCTCATTACTGTATTACAAACCTTCAATGTGTACCTCATTACTCTATTACAAACCATCAACATGCATGTCAGTACTGTATTATAAACCCTTAACAAGCACCTCAGTACTGTATTCTAAACATTGAACTTGCACCTCAGTACTGTATTAAAAACCCTCAACATGCACCTCATAATTGTATTATAAACTTTCTACATGCATCTCAATACTGTATTATAAACCCTCAAAATGCACCTCATTAATGTATTACAAACTGCCAACATGCATCCCAGTACTGCATTACAAACCCTCAACATGTACCTCAGTACTGTATTACAAACCTTCAATGTGCACCACAGTACTGTATTATAAACCCTAAACATGCACCTCAGTACTGTACTATAAACCCTCAACATGCACCTCAGTACCGTATTACAAACATTAAACATGCACCTCATTACTGTATTAGAAACACTCAATGTACAACTCAGTACTGTATTGACAACCTTGAATGTGACCTCAGTACTGTATTATAAGCCCTTAACAAGCACCTCAGTAATGTACTACAAACCTTCAACGTGCACCTTAGTACTGTATTATGAGCCCTCCACACGCACCTCAGTACTGTATTAGAAACCTTCAACGTGCACCTCATTACCATGTTAGAAACCCTCAGTGTGCATCTCAGAATTGTATTATAAACCTTCAACATGCATCCTAATACTGCATTATAAGCCCTCAACATACACCTCATTACTGTATTACAAGCCTTCAATGTGCACCTTATTACTGTATTACAAACCTTCAATGTGTACCTCATTACTGTATTACAAACCTTCAACAAGCACCTCATCACTGTATTACAAACCCTCAACATGCACCTCATTACTGTTTTATAAACCATCAACATGCACCTCAGTACTGTATTACAAACATTCAACATAGGTTCATAGGTTCATAGGTTCATACTAGGCTATCTGCCCTGGGGCAATTATAAGCCTAGCCCTATTTTGTTTGGCTTACGCCACCCCTTGATTTGAGTATACTGTGCCCTTTTTAAGGTTTAATTTGCTGTGCCTCTGTCTAATAGTGACACGGAAGTAATCCCAGGGACAAACCTACGATCCCCCATCCACTCATCAAGATTCTTCTTGAAGAGATTCAGTGAGGTGCTCTGCCTAACATGAATTGGAATTCTATTCCAGAGCAAAGGGAGCCTCTGGGTTATGAATCTGTCCCTCCAGCAAGCTCTATTTATTTCAGTACTGAGGTTCAGGTCCCTCGAGCGTGTGGCTCTAAGGGATTTAGATTTACTGAGGTGGAGCATGTCATTTAATTCTGGATTGGACATAGCTTTATATGTCAGGCATAGATCACCTCGAAGTAGGCGGTATGCAACTGAGTAGAGCTGGAGATTTTTAACTGAGCAGCATATGGCATCTGTTTGAGTCTCTTGATCCTCTTGGTGAGGTACTTTTGGGGTCTTTCTAATTGCTGCAGGTGTCGGGTAAGGTACATCCCAAAAGGGGCATTGTATTCTATGATGGGCCTGATGAGAGATGAATAAAGGGGCACGATTACCTCTCTTGATCTAGAGGTGAATCCTTTCATGATGAGGTGGGCTATGTAAAAGGTCTTTCTAACCACTTTGGCAATGTGGTTGTCAAAGGAGAGATTGCTATCAACTTGGGTCCCCAGATCCCTAATTTCTTTCTCTGTACTTAATGGGTTACCGCCTATGTGGTAATTTGTGGGCACATTGTTTTTGCCAAAGGGTATGACTGTACACTTTTTGGCATTTAGCTTTAGACCATGGCTCTGGCACCAGTTATCCGTCTCTGTGAGACCTTTTTGAAGGATGTTTGTGTCATCTGGAGAGTTGATTATGGCGCCTAGTTTGCAGTCATCTGCGAACTTGGTGAGCCATAGTCCTCCCACGTTTGTCTGTACCTCGGAAAAGTATATACCGAACAAGAGCAGTCCCAGGACAGACCCTTGTGTGATGCCACTTGTGACCGGCTTCGAGTCTGACATGGCTACAGCAACTCTCACTCTGTGGGTTCTGTCTTTGAGCCAGTTTGTGACCCATCTTGTGACATAGGGGTTTATATTTAAGCTGGATAGCTTATCTATGATGCCCGAGTGGGGTATTGTGTCAAGTGCCTTTGCTAGGTCCAGATAGGCTGTGTGGACTACCTTCCCTTCATCTATGGCTTCGGTGACTGTTTTGAAGAAGTCAACCAGGTTCAAAAGGCAGGATCTGCCCTTGATGAAGCCGAACTGGGTAGGAGCTAGTGTCTGTAGGTCCCCAATGTCTTTGTTTATAAGCTCCATGATGATCCTCTCCATAGCCTTGCAGACTAAGCTAGTCAGGCTTATGGGGCGATGGTTTCCAGGGTCCGTAGAGGCTCCACCTTTGTGGAGTGGGACCACTGTTGCTGTATGCCATTCTGTGGGCACATATCCTGTAGTGAGGCTGAGATTGTACAGCTGTCTTATTTGAGGGATTAGTTCTTCTTGGAGTTCATGTAGGACGCAACCCGGGACACCATCTGGTGCCATGGAAGCAGTGTTTTTTGCTTTGGAGAGGGCAGCCTTCACCTGAGCATCAGAGATGTTTGGGAGGCAGCCCTCTGCCGGGATAGATACTTGCTCTTTTTTTGGGGGGGAGGGGGTGGAGAAGTTTGCACTGAACCTGTCTGCCAGGATATTGGTGATGTCTGTGGGTTCAGTGTATTTTTTGTCATTTTAGAATCAACTCAGAACAAGTCTGGGAGTTGCATCCCAGGTTCCTAACATAACTGAAAAAAGCCTTATGATTGTCTTTAGTGTCCTGAGCAATTTTTCTCTCGAAGCTGGCCCTGGAGGATTTTATGAGGGATCATAATTTTTTGCTAGTACTGATCAGAGATGCCTTTCCTATTAGGGATTTTGCTCTATCATGTAGCAACATGCACCTCAATACTGTTTTATAAAATCTCAAAATGCACCTCAGTACTGTATTATAAACCCTTAACAAGCATCTCAGTACTGTATTATACACCTTCAATGTGCATCTCAGAATTGCATTATAAACCTTCAACATGCATCTCAATACTGAACTATAAACCCTCAAAAAGCACCTCAGTACTGCATTGTAAGCTCTCAGCATGCACCTCAGTACTGTATTAAAATCCCTCAACATGCACCTCAGCATGTGTTATAAACCCTCAACATGCACCTCAGCATGTGTTATAAACCCTCAACACGCACCTCAGCATGTGTTATAAACCCTTGGTGTGTACCTCATTACTGTATTATAAACCATCAACATGCACCTCAGTACTGTATTACAAACCTTCAATGTGCACCTCATGACTGTATTACAAACCATCAACATGTACCTCAAGACTGTATTATAAACCCTTAATAAGCACCTCAGTACTGTTTTATAAACATTGAACATGCATCTCAGCACTGTATTAAAACCCCTCAACATGCACCTCAGAATTGTATTATAAACCTTCAACATGCTTCTCAGTACTGCATTATAAACCCTCAAAATGCACCTCAGTACTGTATTACAAACCACCAACATGCATCCCAGTACTGTATTACAGCCCCTCAACATGTACCTCAATACTGTATTGCAAACCCTCAGCAAGCACCTCAGTACTGTATTACAAACCCTCAACATACACCTCAGTACTGTATTATAAACCCTTAACAAGCACCTCTGAATTGTATTATAAACCCTCAACATGCACCTCAGTACTGTATTACAAATCCTCAACATGCACCTCAGTACTGTATTACAAACCTTGAATGTGCACCTCATTACTGTGTTAGAAACACTCACTGTGCACCTCAGTACTGTACTATAAACCTTCAATGTGCCCTCAGTACTTTATTATAAGCCCTTAACAAGCACCTCAGTACTGTATTATAAACCCTTAACAAGCACCTCCGAATTGTATTATAAACCCTCAACATGCACCTCAGTACTGTATTACAAACCTGCAACGTGCACCTTAGTACTGTATTATGAGCCCTCCACATGCACCTCAGTACTGTATTACAAACCTTCAACGTGCACCTCATTACTGTGTTAGAAATCCTCAATGTGCACCTCAGTACTGTATTATAAACCCTTAACAAGTGCCTCAGTACTGTTATAAACCCTCAAAAAGCACCTCAGTACTGTATTGTAAGCCCTCAACATGCACCTCCTTACTGTATTATAAACCATCAACATGCACCTCAATACTGTATTATAAATCCTTAACAAGCACCTCAGTACTGTATTATAAACATTGAACATGCACCTCAGTACTGTATTATGCACCCTTAATAAGCACCTCAGTACTGTGTTATAAACCTTCAATGTACACCTCTGAATTGTATTATAAACCTTCAACATGTATTTCAATACTGTACTATAAAGCCTCAAAAAGCACCTCGGTACTGTATTGTAATCCCTCAACATGCACCTCAGCATGTGTTATAAACCCTCAGCATGCACCTCAGCATTAGTTATAAACCCTCAACGTGCACCTCAGCATGTGTTATAAATCTTTGGTGTGCACCTCATTAATGTATTAAAACCCAAACCAGATAACTTAAAAGTAAAATCACATGTCAATTGCAGTTCGTAAATCAGTCCTGGAAAAAAATATTTTTTTACTGAAGTTGATCTCGCAGATTCATGAGCATAGATCACATCTCAGCAATCTTACTGGCACTCCATATATTTTCAAAACCACTGCTGAAAGAAAAAGAACTGAAAAGAAAAGCTGTGCATACACCTAGAATTTTACTAAGACCTTGCAAATTTTCTTACCAGTGAAGTCTTCTGGGAGTTTGCCACATGATAATCTTTGTACTGTTTATGATCAATTGAGTGCACAGCTAAACCTGTCTTAGCTGTCTCATTGATGACTGCAGGTATGTCTTTATTAAGAGTTTAAATTTTAAACTCTATGCTCTGCAATAGCCAATGTAACAGACACTGTCAAATAAAGCCAAAGTGCAGTAAACGTATTTGTATAGCTGTCTTATTACTGGTTTGGAATGAAATAATTTAGCACAATAATTGGTGATGCATCAGTGTGGACCATACAAGCAAGTTTTTTCAGTTTATAGTAATTGATGTCACAGTGGCAACTTGTCTTGTCTTCAATTGTTCTTTAAGACTCTTGCATTGTTGGATCAAGGTGTATTCAGCAACATCAATTAGCACTTTAAGACTGGCTAAAAATCCAAAGGCTTTACCAAATTCTGACACTTTTAAAACAGTCTGAATGACAGTAGTGTAGTATCTGACAGCATACTGAAAAAACATCACATTAAACTCAACATATTGTTCATAGTCAAAGTAACACTTCCAACTTTTTAAGTATTTGAAAACTTAAAGGAAGTCCTGCATCTTAGGACACCAAGAAAAAAGATTACTTCATCATGGGATCCTAATTACTTGTTAGAAAACTCCTTGTCCGATTTGAGCAATGGCAGCTGCACTCCTGCAATTATTCTCCTGAAAGATCCTTTTTTGATGGTTGTCACCAGTGCATTAATCTCAGAAATTCAGGTGTTAATTGTTAGGAACAAGTTTTAGTTTTCCATCAAGAAAGGAAGTCCCTCTGTACCAATCCTGCGTTTATCCCAAAGGTTGACAAGGATCTTTGCTTTAATCAGGTCATTCACCTGCCAGTCTTTTTCTTAACCTTCAAAAAAAGAGGGAAACCCCTTCAACTCTTTGATATGCAGCAGTAGCTAAGATTTTCTAGCTTAAGAATGGAAATAAATGAAACGTCAACATTGTGTAGTTGGTGTGAGATCGCCCATCAAGAAAGAAATACGTTACTGTCCATAATTCACACTATGCAGACTGTGTGAAATCATCTGTTAGTACAGAAGCACACAATGTTACTATCTGTAATTCACACTGTACAGTCTGTGTGAGATCACCTATTAGTACAGAAGCACACAATGTTACTGTCTGTAATTCACACTATACAGTCTGTGATGATCTATTAGTACAGAAGCACACAATGTTACTGTCTGTAATTCACACTGTACAGTCTGTGTGAGATCACCTATTAGTACAGAAGCACACAATGTTACTGTCTGTAATTCACACTATACAGTCTGTGATGATCTATTAGTACAGAAGCACACAATGTTACTGTCTGTAATTCACACTGTACAGTCTGTGATGATCTATTAGTACAGAAGCACACAATGTTACTGTCTGTAATATACACTATACAGTCTGTGTGAAATCATCTGTTAGTACAGAAGCACACAGTGTTACTGCCGGTAATTCACACTATACAGTCTGTCTGAAATCATCTGTTAGTACAGAAGCACACAATGTTACTGTCTGTAATTCACACTGTACAGTCTGTGTGAGATCATCTAGTAGTACAGAAGCACACAGTGTTACTGTCTGTAACTGACACTGTTCAGACTGAGATCCTCTATTAGTACAGAACCACACAATGATACTGTCTATAATTCACACTATGCAGTCTGTGTGAAATCATCTGTTAGTACAGAAGCACACAATGTTACTGCCGGTAATTCACACTGTACAGTCTGTGTGAAATCATCTGTTAGTACAGAAGCACACAATGTTAATGCCGGTAATTCACACTGTACAGTCTGTGTGAGATCATCTAGTAGTACAGAAGCACACAGTGTCACTGCTCATAATTCACACTAAACAGTCTGTGTGATATCAATTATTACTACAGAAGCACACAATGTTACTGTCTGTAATTTACACTGTACAATCTGTGTGAGATCATCGATTAGTTCAGAAGCACACAATGTTACTGTCCATAATTCACACTGTACATTCTGTGTGAGATCAGCTATTGGCATAGAAGCACACAATCTTACTGCCCATAATTCACACTCTACAGTCTGTGTGAGATCATCTATGAGTACAGAAGCACACAATGTTACTGTCTGTAATTCACACTGTACAGTCTGTGTGAGATCATCTATGAGTACAGAAGCACACAATGTTACTGTCTGTAATTCACACTCTACAGTCTATGTGAGATCATCTATTAGTACAGAAGCACACAATGTTACTGTCTGTAATTCACACTGTACAGTCTGTGTGAGATCATCTATTAGTACAGAAGCACACAATGTTACTGTCTGTAATTCACACTGTACAGTCTGTGTGAGATCATCTATTAGTACAGAAGCACACAATGTTACTGTCTGTAATTCACACTGTACAGTCTGTGTGAGATCATCTATTAGTACAGAAGCACACAATGTTACTGTCTGTAATTCACACTGTACAGTCTGTGTGAGATCACCTATTAGTACAGAAGCACACAATGTTACTGTCTGTAATTCACACTATACAGTCTGTGATGATCTATTAGTACAGAAGCACACAATGTTACTGTCTGTAATTCACACTGTACAGTCTGTGTGAGATCACCTATTAGTACAGAAGCACACAATGTTACTGTCTGTAATTCACACTATACAGTCTGTGTGAGATCACCTATTAGTACAGAAGCACACAATGTTACTGTCTGTAATTCACACTGTACAGTCTGTGTGAGATCATCTATTAGTACAGAAGCACACAATGTTACTGTCTGTAATTCACACTATACAGTCTGTGATGATCTATTAGTACAGAAGCACACAATGTTACTGTCTGTAATTCACACTGTACAGTCTGTGTGAGATCACCTATTAGTACAGAAGCACACAATGTTACTGTCTGTAATTCACACTGTACAGTCTGTGTGAGATCACCTATTAGTACAGAAGCACACAATGTTACTGTCTGTAATTCACACTCTACAGTCTATGTGAGATCATCTATTAGTACAGAAGCACACAATGTTACTGCCTGTAGTTCGTGATATTGGGCTTCACAAAATATATGTTAAAATTCTGGGCCAATGTAATACTGCATGGATAGAAGTGGCCCCAAAAGTAATTCTCCACTAAATACACACAGCAGATATAAATTAACATAATGCAGAGTGCTAATCAATTTATTTTCCATTCCAGTAAATGCCTTCTATTTGATAAAAATTTTCTAATAACAGGTACCTTCTACTTTAAGTAATATATATGCATTTGTGTGTGTGTGTGTGTGTGTGTGTGTGTGTGTGTGTGTGTGTGTGTGTGTGTGTGTGTGTGTGTGTGTGTGTGTGTGTTTGTGTGTATTGATCCATCTATATATATATATATATATATATATATATATATATATATAAATAAAATATATATTTATATATATATATATATATATATATATATATATATATATATATATATAGATATATATGTCTATATTAAATTGTTGACTAGAAAAAGCTGACTTACACAATGTTGAACCGGAAACATCAAAACTCTGGAACATTAACTAACATAACAAATATGTTTTTTGCAGTGAAAGCAAGCAGACCCCTCCTAATTATAAATTTGAACTTCAGACAGAGCTACACTGGGGCAGAAGCAAGTATTTGGATCTGATGAAGGTTAAGTTATGCAAAAGTGCTTAGCCTATATTTTATTTTGTCTATTAAAGTGTAATTCAGTTGTGGCAGTCCCGCTGGTTATTTTTATTTTGTATCATCTGCATAAAGGATCAAGTTGAGGTGGGACAGGTCAGCTGTTATATCCTTGATAAATAGAGTAAATAGCAGTGGACCAAGAGTTGATCCTTTTGGAACTCTTATGTTAATAGCAGAAAGGAGTTTCCTAGATGTACTTGGAATCTTGTCTGTTGCACTTTATGGATGTTACTGTAAAGGAGATTCTATGCATCACAGAGTGTTCGGGAAAGCAGCAACAAGTATCAAAGGACAGTACAGAGATGATCTCCTGAGAAGAAGAAGCAGAATATAGAATCCATTTGGAAAATCACATGCAAGCAGGAAGGTTACTTGTCCCAAAATTAAAGTAGTTTTCTTTGTCTGAAGAGCATTCAGTCCTATTATGCTCCTTGAGTATCCAACATCCATTCTAAAAGTCATCTATGCAGTGTGATAGCATGTCTGGAACTTGGTACCAATATCTATCTATCTATTTGGGAAATCACATGGAGCTTTTCTCCCTGGGCCTCCACTGAAAAAGGGCCACTTGCCCAGTTGGAGTATTTCCTGGTTAACAAACATAAAATAAAAATAAATAAAGAAGGAATAATACTTCTCCCATATTAAAGCAGTTGTCTGAAGAGCATTCAGTCCTATTGTGCTCATTGAGTATCCAACATCCATTCCTAAAGTCAGCTATGTAGTGTGATAGCATGTCTGGAACTTGGTGCCAGCATTTCTCTCTGTCACTCTCTGTCTCTCTTCCTCTCTCTCTCTCTATATACACACACACACATACAGACACACAAACCACCGACACCAGATAACCGACAACACACAAAACCGACAACGCAAAACACCGAACACCATTACACCAACACACTAAAAGTAAACAACACATTACACTACATCGCATAGCCACTAGCCCTAACCCAAACCCTAACCCTAAGGTCCGACACTACCGCACACTTACCCTACCTGTACCCTAACCCTAACTCACTTAACCCACCCCTAACCCTAAGGTCCGACACTATCGCACACTCACCCTACCTGCACCCTAACCCTAACTCACTTAACCCACCCCTAACCCTAAGGTCCGACACTATCGCACACTCACCCTACCTGCACCCTAACCCTAACTCACTTAACCCACCCTAAACTAAACTCCGTCACGATCACACACTTACCTTACCCGAACCCTACCTCCCTACCTCCGACACTACCGCACACTCACCTATCCCACACCCTAACCCAAAATCCCACAACAACGCACACTTACCTTACCGATCTTAACTCCATCACAATCGCACACTTACCGAGACGCGCTCACACGTTACCCTAGTCGCTGTATCCGCTGTCGTCACATCACCTTTCCGGTAAACTTACCTGTCGGTCATTTCATCTCCCTCTTCCGCGTGTCGGTCAACTCGATTTCGGCACATCACCTTATCGGTAAACTTACCTGTCGGCCATTTCGTCTCCCTCTTCACAGACGGTCAACTGCGTTTTCGGTAATTTAAAGTAGACCCATATATATATATATATATATATATATATATATATATATATATATATATATATATATATATATATATATTAGAAAACATAATGGGCAATAATAAACAAATAATATTCACTCAGTTGCAGGTGTGCACTGTTTTTTGTATACTTATTGAATTATGGGATAATTACCTGAGTCATAGTAATGATGGAAGTGGTAAAACTCTGTGAGATATCTGCAGGTCTCAGTTGTGGATTGTCACTAAATACACTGAATAGGAAGAGAGTTTGAAATAAACCCCCTTTAGGGGAAAAGAAAAACATTCAGTCAATTTCTGTTTATGGATCTATCATTCTGTTCTGTGTACAATTCATACTTTTATTATACAATGGAATAAGATTTAACAAATTAAGAAAGAAACGCATTGCAACAAAATAAGAAATGACATTATTTTCTGCTATATAAGTGAATTTGACGATGTGGTACAGTCCTGGGTAGTGTTACAGTAAAGCTGGCAGTGTGTCAAGGCACTAGTTGTCATGTTGGCCATTTAGAAGTTTTAATAACATTTACCATTTAACATCAGATATGTGACACACACACGCACACACACACACACACACACACACACACACATATATATATATATATATATATATGTGTGTGTGTGTGTGTGTGTGTATATATATATATATATCTACACACACACACACACACACACACACACACACACACACACACACACACACACTTATAGGTTTACCATCAAAATGTTGACTGACACATCATCAAATCCACTCATACAAACCCGGAACTCTAACGTCTGAAAAAGTTGAACACAGATATTCCAAACCGGAAAATCTCACCCCATTTTTGACCCCTGTTAGCACTTGTTTTTAGGTATGGAGTGGTCGGAAATGTCGTGTTCGGTTTTATTTCTGCATTCTGAAAATTCGGCAGTACTGATTTCTCGTAAATTTATTGACAATGTGCACATTTGACTATGTGCAAGCAATATTTTGATGGTAAACCATATATATCTATATATCTATATATACATGCATACACAGATATAAGGGCATCGTTTCTTTTTTATTGTTTCTGTATACAAGCCAGCTAGGACCTTAGCCATCCATAGCTCTGTCCTCCATTCTAACACTCTTTATATATATATATATATATATGTGCATTAGTGCAAGTCATTTAACATTTTTTTTTGTTCTCTACAGGACAAACTACGTAAAGAGACCCACTGGATTCGAATCACTTCAGATGCCTACAGACTTGCAATTATGTGGAATAGCGGTGGTTTATATTTTGACACTGATGTTATTACCATTAAGCAAGTACCTATTGAAAATATTGTAGTTAGCGAGTCGAACGAGTATGTCAGTAGTGGAGTATTTGGATTTCATAAGCACCATCCATTTGTTATGGAATGTATGAAAGATTTTGTTCAAAACTACAATGGTGCCATTTGGGGGCAGCAAGGCCCTCTGCTTCTGACACGAGTGATAAAGAGGGCATGTGCTCTTCCTCAGTTCAGCAAATTGCAAGATTTTTCATGTGATGCCAAAAACCTGACATTCATGCACCCAACCCGTTTTTACCCTATTGACTGCTCACAGTGGGAAAAATATTTTCAAGTCTGGGAGAAAATCCCAGATTTCTCAGATTCTTATGGTCTACATTTATGGAATTACATGAACAGAAACCAAATAAAGAAAATGATTGTTCCAGGAAGCAACACCTTGGTGGAAAATCTGTTTATAAAGTACTGTCCAAGCACTTATGATGTCCTTATAAAAAATGGGAAATAATAACAGTGTGCTTATTTATAAGTAAAGTAAGTATTCCACTGAAGAACAAATAATTAAATGTTAATCACCTGCTAATCACACCTATGTCTCTACTACAAACAGTAACCTGTAAATGATTCATATCCCAGTCCCACGCTTACACTTACCACAGGTGTCAGAACCTGTCAAAGATTTGGGATGCATCGTTAGGTTTAAAAAGGCCCTTGTGGTCATTAGCCTACTAAACACATATGAACCTATGAACACCTAAATATAGAGTATTTAAAACAAAACTTAAACAAGAATGCAGTTCACATACAACTACATACAACTAATTTTTATTTATGTAACAACAACAACAAGCATTTAACAGTAGTAAAAGCCGAAAGACACAACAACAGTTTCTGTGCATGTCTCTGTTTCACACCAAAAATATTTTAGAGCTATATACTCAATAAATTATATTGCAGAAGCATTGTCAAACCCATGGGCACAGTCAGTTGTATAAATAGGAAGTTATACATTAGACACAAAGACAAAGGAAACACTCAAGAGATAGATATAATGGTAATCAGCAACCACAAAAGTGCAAACCACTGGCTTCTGACATGAATACTACGTGCCAACAACACTCAAGGAACATGTGTAAGCTAAGCATATATGATTGCAGCTGCTTGTAGTACATACAGTACTCAACCAGCATCCCAAGCTAAGAAGTGTACTGATATGGAACTGCAAGCTCATGATTTACTGTACATTATTCTCTGTTGCAGCCTGGACATTAGTAAGTAAATTTGTCACACTGTGGTACCACTATAATGTGTGGAAATGTGTATGAGAGCAACAGTTATACTGTCCCATAATGCATCATAATTATATAAACCAATCAGAACAGCTTATTAGAATGAAAAGGCAATATACAAAAAAAAAAATCTAAAAGGTTTAGGATTTTTGGATGGAAGTGTTTGTATAATTATGTTTTAAATCTCAAGTACTTCAAAGAATTTTTTTTCCCACAGGCAGACAGTCAAGTATGATAGGAAAGAGAAAGGTACTTGGCAACATGTTTATGGAAATTCAATGTGTTAGTAGATTTTAGAAATTCCCTGCACAGTACTTTTGTCAGAAATTATTCTAGCAAAGGAAATGTTTCTTTTGAAACCGTGTCTAGAAACTGAATTGCCTAGACGTAATAACACTCTGCTCAGTTCAATGCTATTGGTTATTACTTGAAAATGGAAATCAAAAACTAAACTAATTGCAACAAAATTATTGAATGTTGTGAAGGAGGTAAGAGAATTGGAAGTGGGATCTTTAGAAAAGTAGAGGTGCAAACTACAGAGAAATTAAAGAAATATGTGGGAAGACTACATACAGAATGATGTTCCCGAGGAAGAGGAATGACATTTCAGGACAGACCTTAGTAATGTTTGTAATGTTAAAGTGAATAATAATTGTTGCTATATATGCAGAATGCATGAAAAGGAAAAGAGTGGTTTGCTTTCTCTTTTTAATTGAATGTGTACCCCTGTTACTATGTAATATGTCATGTTAATAAAAGGGTTAAAAATTATATGACAGTCCCATAGAACAGGGTGCCCACTGGTGAGGGTCTTCTATAAGTCAATGGCTAGACCTCCAGCAGCTGAATAATATGGACAATCTGCCGGCAACAAGGAATGTGTTTGCACATTCAAAGACCTCAGTCTTAATATTGACATCATGTATATATTGCATACATGCTTGTTGTGACAGCACTGAACACAAGAGGTATACTCCATTGATTCATAGGTGCATGGGTAATTACTATGCTAATAATGCTTGGGGGGGGGGTAAGTCTAGCCATGCTTTTCAGATGTGAGAATCAAACCCTGTATCTTGTGTCCATTAACTAAACCCCTTAACCATTATATCAACTCCCCATCCCCTAGGTAAGTCATAGTTCCTTCCTTCTTTTTTCTGGTTCAGTGGTTAATCAAACATTATTTGGTGTCTGAATAAGTTTCTATTAGCGATGTCACTAGATGCACTAAAATCTTAACAGTGTGTGTTTCATATCACATTTAAGTTGAGATGAGAATGGTTCTTAAGATGATATATATCATGAAACAAGAAATAAATATATAAGGCTTTTCTTTTCCCTAAGAGTCACTGTGTAGAATATGCAATTTATGAAGCAATATTTGTAAAATAATGATGTAGATCACTGTGATAACTGTTATACTGATTGTTTTTGTTTTAATAAAGAGAAATAAACAAAAAAAAATGTTTCTCTACAAAGTATTTTCCCTATCTCGAGTACTGTCACACCTCTTGTTTGCCTTAGTCACACACAGTGGTATACAATGGTTATTCCTCTGACTGCTTGCTCTAGTACTGTTTTCTATTTGCTTTAATATTTTTTATTGTTGTCTTTGGGCTGAACCTGAGAGTATACATTAGATCTGTGTTCTACCCTGATTAATAAATAGATACATAAACAGATACTCTGTTCATTGAATTGTACAACATATAACAATGCCAACTATGTAAGATTTTACTGTGCAATATGTCAGAAATGTGAAATATGGCAAAATGTATAACAGTTCTACAAAACAGAGAAAAGCACACAAGTGTTGTCGTTTTTTTTATTTGATTTTAAACTCATTTTAACACTCTGTATCTGCTTTAGCTAATATCTTTAATCCTATATTAGTGATTCCAGTACATAGCTGGGCTACATTTTTGCTGATTAAAGTGGTCTAACTGTTGTTATGAAGCCCTGGTTTCATTCCTGTATAATGAGTATGTCAGGCTAGTTCAGGACTTGTCTTTGCATTGGGGCAGTTCGAGGCCAGTCATCTCAAAGCTAAGAGGCTATTTGGTTTCCCTCCCACCCATCCTTTTATTATTATGTTCTTAAACTCAGTGTGTCTATTGTTGCCTGCCCCTTTTAATAATTTGACAACATAATCCCCTGTCTCTACCCATGTGTGACTGTTTTCAAAACAAAACCCCCCCCAAAAAAAGAAAAAAATCTGTTTGCTCGTTTCCCACCATTTTCTCTTGCTAGAACAGTCCGAATTTCAGAATTGCTGAATTCAGAACTATACTGGAGTTTCTGAGTTGCCCAGACCTTTCTGTGATAGAAGAAAGCTTTTCTGCTTATCAGTGAGAGTGGTAAGAACTGAACAGCCTATGTACAGCAGAGGAGTGGTTTCCAGCTCTGAAATTGAACCTTATTGGCTGTTTTGGGCTGGTTTCTATCCCTTTTAACTTTCTGCCTTAAAAACCTGTGTTTGCGCGGGTTTGCACTTGTTTTAGCTCAGCGGATCCTATTTTGGTGTCCTGCAGGCTACTACAGCAGCAGAGAGGAGAAAGACAGACTTTGATTGATTATAAGTACCGTATTTCCCCAATAATAAGACAGGGTCTTACACTTTTCCCCCACCGAAATACACATTATAGCTTATTATCAAGGGATGCCTTATTACCCCCCCCCCATACAACAATCTACATTTATTCATTAATTCATGTACAAAAATAGACACTTTTTTCATGTACACAAATCAACATTTATTCACGTACAAAAGCTGACATTTATTCATGTACACAAATTGACATTTATTTGATACTTTTCTGTTATTGGGCAACAGTTCTAGGTAATGCATTAACAGTTGTGTGAGAATTCTACATAAACAGTGCGATAAACATTTCAACTTCAGAATATCTACACCTTGGCTTTCACAGTGCCATATTTCAACAGAAAGTGCAGAAAAATCTCAGTACATGTGTATTAGAGGAGGGGAATAAAACAGGTGAATAACTGCCACTTTTTGAGTGGTGATGCTTTCTTTATTCCTTACCCAAACCGTAAGAGAAGAATGATGGAAAGTCATAAAAATGAAGACTGGGAACTAGTGGCCTTACTTTGTAATTACCCCTTGATAATTAAATGTTATCTTAATACAATAAAGTAAAAAAACTGACAAGAGCTTGCTGGCAGCTGAAAGCAGAAGCAATCCATTCTGTTGCCCCTATAACGGAAAAGTTATTCAAATACTGTCATGTCATCTTTTTCTGGAACATTGTCATAAGTCTCCAACCCCCGAATTCTGGCCTGAATTTCTTGTGACTCCATTTCCTGTAGAACCATTGGCCCCAATCTGTCATGCCTAGCAATATAGCTCTCCTTAAATGAGCACTGTTTGTCTAAGTAGCCTGCTCGTAGTGCATTGGCAACACAGCTGTCAGTGATTTTATCCCATGAACTTTTCACTCAAGTCACGACCTCTTGTAGGCTAGGCTTCACAATGTTTCCATGCTGAGTTCTCTCTATTCTATTTTCAGTGTAGTCATTGAGTTCTATATGCAAATGGTCCTTGAATGATTTGTTTATTGCAATATCCGGAGTCTAGAGACAGACAATCGTTCCTGCAGGAATCATTATTTGATCTATTCTTCTCCGTGCAAGGAATTTCTTCATGTCTTTAGCACAGTGATTGTTGGCTGAATCCCAGTCTAGAAGACCTCTTTCACCACCTCGCAAAACAAGTAGCAGCATTTCATCGACCCACTTCCTTATAACTGCTTGTGTGCACCAGGCTTTTTCGGTTTCAAGAATGTAAATGCCTGAAACACATTCATTCTTATCTTTCTTGCCCTTACTAATGATTAGAGGTGGGGTTTTCTTTCCATCTAGATGAACTGCCAAAATACAGGTAACATGTGCACCTTCATAACCAGTGGAGGGAATATACATTGACGAGGCACCCCTCTGATCAATTGTTGTTTGAGATCCCTGGCCCATAAACACTCCAGTTTCATCCATAGCAAGCATGTTGGGAAGTTGGTATTTAGAAAAGTTGATGCCATCATCAAAGGACTTGAATGCAAGTGCACGTTTAGTAACTTCAATATCTTCCATAGGTTTCATAGGTAGGTACTAGGCTATCGGCCCTGGGGCCTATACAAGCCCAGCCAAAAATGTACCCTGGCTTTTGCCACCCAAGAAAATTCCAGTTTGAACAGTGTTGTTGACCTTCTTAGAGACAGTTCATATCACTGAAGGAAGTCATCCAGCCAATGTTCTGATACTTTAAATTCTTCTGGGGATATTTCTAACTGTGGTTCCATTGCAAGGGCAAATGCTTGAACATCAGCCCTGCGCACAACAAAAGCCTTTGCTCTCCTGTTAGCAATCCATTCACAGATGATGTCTTCCAGCTCAGGAAATAATAGTTGCTAACCTGATCCACACTTGCACTTCTTAGCATTTCCCTCATCGGCCTGTTGACTAAGGTTATCGTATGCTGCACACCATTTTCGGACCATTCGGACATCCAACTTCTTCTCTTTGCAGAAAGCCATCAGATTCTTTCCCCGGGAGTCCTCCACAATTCCTTTCTTGTACTCAATGGAATAGCTCTTTCTTTTTGCACTCATCTTGTCTGGGGGGGATTTAATTGAAGACTTAATAGACAGGAGTGGCAACACAAAATTGTGACAGTTAAGAAGACACAACCACAGCCGTTTGTTATCAAGTGCGCATATTTTACCTACGCTGTCTGCACTTTGACCAATCAAAGTACACTTGCCAGTGTTTATGGGCTAAGGATCTCAACCGTCAAGTGTGAGTGAGAATTAGGGTTACAATAAGAATCATGGAGGACTCCCAGGGAAAGAATCTTATGACTTTCTGCAAAGAGAAGAAGTTGGGTGTCTGAATGGTCCAAAAATGGTGAGCAGAGTACAATAACTTCAGTCAACAGGTGCCAATAATATTATTTTATAATTCAACATGTCTATCATGTGTTGTTGACGATCTTAACTGGGGCTTATTTTTGGGGTAGGGCTTATATCATGACCACCCTGGAAAACCATGCTAGGCCTTATTCTCTGGTTAGGTCTTATTTACGGAGAAATACAGTACCTCTATTTGCTTTTCTTTGCTTAAAATTGCTTACTGTACTTTAATCTAGTCATTTTACAAGTTACTGCATTTATTTCAACTGCAATTTACTTTTCTGGCTGATATTGCTTACTGCACTTTTAGCTGGTCATTTTTTAAAGTTATTTCAACTGCATTTATTGTTGTTGGCTGCACACTCAAGTGCGCTAACCTTTTCTGCATTTAAAAGTGAACCTACTGTTGTTTTAAATTGTATTTGTGACTGTTTTCAACCCCCCCCCCCCAAAAAAAAAACCAAACAAAAAAAATCTGTTTGCTCATTTCCAGCCATTTTTCTTGCTAGAATAGTCTGGATTTCAGATTTGCTGAATTCAGGACTGTACTGGAGTTTCTGAGATGCATTCACTCAAAGCACTCCTTAAAATGGAGAACATCGACATTTGTGTAGTAACAGAGACCTGGTTCAAGACTCCAGAGACCACCCCTGCGCTACCAGGCTATAATCCATACCACACATTTTGGCCCCAGAACTCAGACCAAAGCCCTAAACAAGGTGTCTCCATATTCATAAAGGATGTGCACACTTCCGGACTAGTAGCCCAGCATAATGCATTAGAGATACTTCAGGTACAACTAACATTGGGTAAGACTGCAATCCAGGTTGTAGCCTACTATAGATCCCGCACCATGTCCCAAGACTCCCATTCCACATTCCTGAGTACCCTGGAAAATATTACAGTTCAACCCAACACCCTCATACTGGGTAACTTCAATTACCCCTCCATCAACTGGGAAAACTACTCAAGTGCCAAAACACTTGCCCAACGTTTCCTGGAATTCATTAATTCCAATGCCCTGAACCAACTCATTCGTACCCCCCACTAGGGGCAGCAACATCCTTGACCTTGTTATTACTAACATGGGCGACCTTTGCTCTACACCAACAGTAAACTCCTCCCTAGTCACATCTGACCACAACCTAATCACCATGGATATCCACATCCTACCCACACCCCTTGTAAAGGTAACCACCATGAAAAACTTCTCCAAAGCAAACTTTATCCTTCTCAAAACAGAAATGGCTAACTTCACGACACCTATGCAAATGAAGAATGGGTGAATGACTGCTGAATCATACACCTATATACTGTACAAAAACATACACAAATGTATGGAATTGGCCATACCCAACAGAACCAAGGCACTCTCCTCCAAAATAAGGAAGCCAATCTGGTGGTCCCCTACCATAAACAAACTCTACAACAGAAGGAAGAAACTGTTGCAGAAAAAGGTGAAGTCCCAAGACTGGAAAAACTCCCTTGCTAGCCTAAACAAAAAACTGAGATCCCTCATCAAATCCTCTAAAGCTAGCTATGAAAACAAAATTGCAGCAACACCAAAACCAACCACAAAGCCTTCTATAGTTATGTCAAGAATCTACATGGCAATACTCCGATCTGCTCTGAGCTACAGCACAATGGTAACTCCTATACCAAGCCAACCAACATTGCTAATATACTGGCCAGCAGGTTCAGTGCAAATTTCACTCCCCTTTCACCCACTAAAGAGCCAGTCATAATACCGGAGGAATGCCAAATACCCAGTATTACTGTTGCATAGATTAAAACCGCACTGTCCAAGGCCAAGAATACAGCCTCCATGGGACCTTATAGTATCCCTGGCTGTATTCTACATGAATTACAGAGTGAACTGGCACCACACGTGTGCTCTGTTCAATCACAGCCTCACTTCAGGCTTTGTCGCTACTGAATGGTGTCCTGCTACCGTCATCCCACTCCACAAAGGGGGAGCGACTACAGACCCCGGGAACTACCACCCCATTAGCCTGATGAGCATGGTGTGTAAGGTTATTGAGTGCATCATCATGGACCTTATTAATGGGGACAATGGGAATCTCTAAACTCTAGACCCCACACAGTTTGGATTTATGAAGGGTAGATTATGCCTGTTCAACAAGGCTGTCTCCTTTGAGTCTGTCACCAGAGCTGTGGATGAAGGCAAGGTAGTTCACACAGCCTACCTCGATCTGGCTGAGGTCTTTGATACCATTCCTCATTCAGGGATCATAGATAGACTCACTAAACTAGGCATAACCCCCTACGTCACAAAGTGGGTTGCAAACTGGATCACTGATAGAACCCATGCTGTGAAAGTAGTGGATTCCAAGTCTGACTACTGACCAGTCATGAGTGGTGTCCCTCAGGGATCAGTCTTGGGTCCTCTTCTGTTTGGCATCTACTTCTCTGAAGTCCAGGCCAACACAAAGGGACTCTGGCAAACCAAGTTTGCTGATGATTGCAAACTGGGAGCCATTATTGACTCCAAGAGTTATAGACAATCTACAAAAAGGCCTCACTGAGACCAATGACTGGTGCCAGAACCATGGCCTTGAGCTCAATGCCAAAAAATGTATCATCATTCCCTTTGGGAAGAACTTGGTGCCCATGAACTACCACATTGATGGTAGTCCACTAAATACTGAAGGTGTAATAAGAGATGTGGGAACACAGGTTGATAAAAACCTCTCCTTTGACAACCACATTGCCACTGTGGTCAGAAAATCCTTCTGTGTGGCACATCTTATTACAAAGGGTTTTGCATCCAGGAAGAAAGAGGTTATAGTCCCCCTCTATTCTTCCCTCATTAGACATATTAAAGAGTTCAATGCCTCATTTGGCATCTACCTCACTAGACACCTACAACAACTGGAAATGCCACAAAAATACCTCACTAAGAGGATCTTAGGAATCAAACACATGCCCTATGTAGACAGGCTCAAAAAACTCAAGCTTTACTCTATCTCATATCTCCTACTTAGAGGCAATCTCTGCTTGACCTACAAAGCCATGTCTGACCCAACACTGTTAGATATGCTACATCTAAAAGAAATCCCAATCCCTCCGTACAACATGCTCCAAAGATCTCAACCTCATTACCACAATCAACAGAACATGTTGGAGGGACAGGTTCTTAATCCAGAGACTGCCTGTGCTCTGGAACAGACTTCCCATACACATCAATCAGAGCACTTCAGTAGCCCTCTTCAAGCGAAATCTTGACATGTGGATGGGAAGTAGAAAATTCACCCTGCAGATCACTTCAGTGGCCCTGCTCGATAGGGGCACTGAAAACAAACGTCAGACAGCACAGTGCCAGGGAATGCTTTGGGCTAGGCTTGTAAAGGCTCCAGGGCCATTAGCCTAGTACACACCTATGAACCTATGAACCTATGTATTGGCTGTTGAAAATAAGTGTCTCTCCTTAAACTACTCAGAGGGCTAAAAGACCTTTGATAACATTTTTTAATATTGAATATACTGATACTGCTTTCATTGATTTTAGTATCAAATTAGTGAGTTTTTTACTTTAATTAGTTTGCTGGTTGTTGTTACTGTGGTGGTGGTGCTGCAGTAGCATTGTCACCTCACAGTAAAACGTTGTCCTGTTCGATTCTCAGCTAGAGCATCTTGTGTGTGGAGACATGCGTGAATGGGCGTACCTTCATTGAAGGTTGTGCATCAGGGCCAGCAACTCGGCACATAAAAATCCACTGCCAATCATTAGTGGACCGGAGTTCTGCTGTGGCGACCCCTAACCGCTGAAGGACAAGACAGTTTGCTGGTTGTTGCTGGTTGCAGAAGGTTTCCAGACTAGATGTTTTGTATTGAAATTGAAATACTCAATAGACAGTCCACTGAAACATTATTCTAAAACTGAACTCCAAGCGGTTATAGTTACCCCTGTCCCCAGAGTAATTTTTGTTAGTATCATGGACCAGCACTTCCCCACAACTTCTCTAGTCAGCCTGATTGAGATGTATATCTTGAGGCAGTGTAAGAATTGTGTCATGCTATCTGATTATCATCTATTACTTAAGCAGTATAAGACAGTATGTGAGAGACGTACATATATAATATCACTGGAGGCAAAAATCTCACACCCAGTAAACTCAGACATCAAAACTGTCAGCAGTACATCACACATTACACTTCTACAAGGCCATCATAATGCACATAATCCATCATATGCTGAGGTTATAAGTACAACACAGGCTCAAAGCACACTTAGCATATTAAATCAACTTCCTCACATATCAGAAGGAGTCCCAAAGTCATAAATGCTTAGCCCGTAAGACAGGCATTGACCCAAATATTTTTTTTATAGGTGACTCCATTGTAAGACATACAGATATGTATCTTACGGGAATGAGCAAGGAAACATTAATGGTTAGCTGCTTGTCTGGTGCCAGGATCTGTCAGATCATGCATGCAATCAAGTCCTTGGACATCAAGTGACTCTGTCATAATAAATTGCCAGTGTCAGTTACCTGAGGTATACATCCTCGGATTATATGAAGAGAGATGATGAAGCTCTCAGACTGTGTAGCCAAGGCAGGTATGAACCTAGCACTGAGCAGCATTATAACTTTTCCAATGATGATGCCACAATATGAGCAAAAAATAACTGTCCTGAATAATTGGCTTAGTTTTTGTTGTCTTTCAAAGGGCCTCCAATATTTGCCAGCCTGGGAGGATATGATCGATAGACCACACTGCTTTGCCAGGGATGGCTTGCATCTGTCCCCTCTAGGGTTTCCATTACTGACAAAGACATTGCCCTCCCACATAGTACATTTTTTTAGGCAATGCCAGCCTGATAAACCTACCAATGTAATGAAACAAGCAAAGGAAAACATAAAGGTGTTACTGATCAAGGCTAGGAGCCTGAACAAGAAACCCCAGTCCCTATTAGCCCTTCTCATCCTGGAAGACACTGACATCTGTGTAGAGACTGAAACATGGTTTAAAACAGAAGGGAACACTCTGGCTGTGCAGGGCATTAAAACCTTCTACAAGTTTAGACTAGCTACTGCTCAGGAAGGGGAAAAAGGTGGAGGTGTATCAATCTACATTCAGAGATTCACATCAAGGCTGGTAAGGCAGCATGATGCACTAGAGCTTTTGCATGTCAAAATAACCATCAGAAAGTTCCCATACCATATATTAGCTAGTTATAGGACTCTATATATGACAACGGAAAGCCACAATGCCTATCTATAGGAACTAGAATATCTCAGTATTAAAACCAGTACCATTTTCTGAGGTGAACTAAACTATCCAACTATAAACTGGGAAACCTATACCACCACTTGTGTGCAAGCAGAGAGATTCCTGGACTTCATCAATACAAATGCCTTGGAACAATTAGTCAGAGTACCTACTTCAGCAGTGGGTAACTGCTTGGATTATTTTCTTACTAATATGGGAGTATCTTGCATCATCCCTTGCATATCTTCATCACTTGTTAGGTCTAACCATAAAGCAGTCTGCTTTGAAATAAAACTGAAACCAGAGATCCCTTCCACCCATGGTACCTTTAGAAATTTCTTAAGACAAACTATGTACTCCTAAGTGATACATTGTTCAAATCCCACCAAACCCAGTTACCTCCACTGAATATGCATAAATGTACACAACATCACACTATAGCAGCATGTAAGCAGCACCATAGATGCAGCTGTACTCTGAAGGAACAAGTGCAGGGCACACCCCATAAACAAGCTCACATTGCAGAATCATAATGTCACATGTTTAATAATAAAAGGAAAATAATGTTAATCAAAAGCAAGAAGAGTAGGACTTCCATGATGGCTGCACATTGAGTAACAGCTTAATTCTAGCTCTCCCAGTGTGAAAAGAGAAACTCATCAGAGAAGACCAGTAGCCTTGTGTTTATGGGTACATTTCAGTAACTGGCTAGTAAATGTACTGTCTGGATGCACAGAGGACCTGGAAAAATCAGCTACAAAAAGTGAGGAAGAAACACTGATTAGAGAAAGTTCTGCAGCTGTTCAGCAAAAAGCAATGCAACCTCCAGACATGAATTCCAGTAACCTACAGGAAGATATAAGACAAGTGAACACAGACCTAGTTAAAATAAACAAAATACTGCTGAGTATAGCAACACAAACAAAGAAAGGCTGGAAAAATGGAAGACGTTTTAAACAAATATTCAGATGAGGGGATAAAGCTGCAAAAATCAGGGGTTGAAATGAAGAAAAGGCTGGCTGAATATGAGACTGCTCAGGAAGAGATGTTACAAAAAAATAATAGAACTAGAGGACAGAGAACATAGGAAAAAATCTGAGAAGTTCAGCTATACCAGAGAAGCTGTAAGGGACAGAATGCATTAATTTTATGAAAGCACAAAAGCAACTGGACTGGTATTCCTCAGCAGGAGTTGTTAGTTGAAAGGGCACATCATGTGTATGGTCCAAACCTAGCTATAAGAAAGCATCCTGGACCTTTAATAGTAAAGATGCAATCCTACCAGCAGAAGGAGTTGATTTTGGCAAGATTGTGACAGAAAGACAATGTACTAAAATTGGGAGACCGACAAGTGTTTGTTGAGAATGATTATGCATTTTACACCAGGCAAAGGAGAACACATTTATTCCATTATTCAGAGAATGTCAAGATACAGGTGTGATATTCAAACTGTTGTACCCAGCTGCATTTCAAGTATTCTTCCCTGGATGGACAAAATAATTTTTGATGATGTACAAGCTAAGGAGGAAATACAAAAGTTTATCCAACAAAAAGTGAGATGTGAATCAGAAATAGATTCTGTTTCTTGTTCTTCTGGTAACAAAGACTGCAGAGAGACTGTACCTGTGAAACTTTTTCCAGTGTGTAAACAGAAAATGTTGGAGTGAAGGAAGAGTGCACAAGAGTTGAATAGAGGAATCAAGAGTACATTGGAAATGAAACCGAGACAGGATTTGGGGGATGGAGATGAATATTAATAAAACCAATAACGTAATGTGGGATTACAATGCAATAATTATATGTGTGAAATACAACAGAACAAGAAAATCTGGAAATATTGAACTTTTTCAGAATTTGTTGGACTTGTGGAGGGCTCAAAATCATATGCCCTACTTCATGTCATTAATGTTCAAAAACTACTTTTGGGGGGAAGAGGAGGGAGAAAGTTAACTGTAAGTAAAGATTTTTTGTTACTGCCACTATTTTTGTGGTGTATGGTGTTCTTTACATGTTATAAAGTAAAGTTTTCTCTGATATTTTTAAGTGTAAAGGGGATTGTAAACAGGTGCTGATATTCTTTTTTTTTCTTTACTTTCTCCCATCTCACTTTCTTCTTGTTCAGTTTTAAGAAATGTAAGCAATGCAATGGAAAAAACTGGTTAAAAGAGCATGACAACAGAAAGAATAATGTTTTCTTCTCAGTCTTGCATGGGGGATTGACTGGATTAAGGACCTCAGATTTATTCAGTAACAAATTGTAAGAGTAAACAAGTAAATGATAAAGAATATTGAATATTATGAGGCTTTTGTCTAGCAAATACATGTATGGTCAGCAGTAATTCTGCAGCTGGTCTTCATGCTTCCATGGAAAAAATCTGAAAAAGAGAAACTGGCTGCCTGGTTCTCGTGTCTCCATGGAGAAAATCTGATAAAGAGAAACTGGCTACAGTCAGTTGGAGAGTGATTAAGTGAAGAAAAAAAAACTAAGACAAGAAATTGTCTAGGGGATAATGCTCTCTGAAAACATTCAGGGGTTTTCCTACCTGGAAGAGCTGTATAGAAAAGACAAAACAAATTAGCACTTAGTAGAAGCACAGGCTATACCATGTGTCTCAGCATATTTAACCTTTCTTTCAGGTTAATGCATGTCTGTGCGGCTGTCAGTTTGAGACTTTTGTTTCTATTAGGAAAGTAAAACTTCAGTATTTGAAGATGTGCATAGATGTTCTTCATGTTTCACTATTGCAGTCATCACATTAGGGTTATCCCTGCCAGGGTAGCCCTCGGCTGGCCCAAATACCAGAGGCTTAGTATTTCTGCATCACTTGCTGTCACTTCAGGACTGATGTCAGGTCGTCAGTAGTTTAAAGTAAGGCAGTCAATGCCATTACATCAGGTTTTCTTGATGTGGAGCCCAAAGCAGAAGCAGTTTGCACGAGTGCTGGTCAGCCGCTACCTGAGTTTCATCTACCGAATTGAGAGCTGAAGCCTTCTAAAGCTAAGTACCCCATTGGGGATCCTTTTTTCTTGCACTAACCGATGTCTCTTTCTTGCACTAATCGATATGGTTGATCACCAACTTTTAATCCACACCCTGCAAACATTCTGTCTAGATACTGGAGCCCTCCAATGGTTTCAATCCTACCTGAATGGTCGACAGCAGGCTGTCCTCTGGCAGAACAAACTCTCTAACCTTCTACCTAACACCCTCGGAGTACCACAAGGCTCTATACTAGGGCCCTTGCTGTTCTCCATCTTCATTAACGACCTTTATACTGTCATCCCAAAAGTCAGCTGTATCCAATATGCTGATGACTCTACTCTGATTTGCTCAGCCACATCTTCAGTAGAGTTATGGTCAGCTACCCAGACCACCTTTAATACAATAGAAAACTGGCTTTCTGAACATCGTCTGATCCTAAATCCCAAAAAAACTAAAATGCTGTTATTTTCACCAACATGTAGGTCTACCCCTTTCACCTTTACCATAAAATCAAATGATGGCACAATAATCTCCCCTGACCCATCTACAAAACTATTAGGTGTCATCATAGACAATAATCTCAAATTTGACCTACATGTTAACCAAACTATCAAAACCATCAATAAAAAACTAGGGTCACTTTACAGAATAAAAGCCTTCCTAACCCCTCCAGCTAAAATTGCCATAGCTCACTCTCACTTTCTTTCAACCCTTCTGTATGCATCCCCTCTACTCTCGAATTTGAACAAGTCTGTCCTTAACAAACTCTCAATTTGCTACAACCACATTGCCAGGTTTGCCACTGGGCTGCCTTTTAGGACACATCATTGCATCAATCTAAATCAGCTTGGTTGGCTTGAACTACCTAGCCTAATCCAGTATAACAACTGATTATGGCCTATAAAATCCTCTATAATCCGGACAATACTCCTGCACTTAAAAATATTATCACCCCCTATAACAATCCTAGACCGCTTCGATCCTCTAACAAACTACTAATTCAGACTAGCAAAATTAATAACACAGCCGGTGATTCTCTCTTTGCAAACTCTGTAAGTAGATCCTGGAACTCTCTTCCAGCTGATATTACCTTACTTTCCACCTTAGGTCAATTTAAAACTAGTCTCAAACAACATTTGTTACTTAACTGGCTATGTCAATGTATCAAGCCAGGCTAACTCGAATGTGTAAAAATCTGTTAACCAGTTTACTGTGTAATTTAATTTAATCCTGACTTGTGCTCAGGACTATCTGTAACCTGTGGAACTTGTTTAACTTGCTTACTTATGTAATCTCTGTAAATAGTCTGTTTGTAATATGTAATGCTGGTATTATGTAATGCTGTATCTGCTTACCCTTGGAGCTTTTCTCCCCGGGCCTCCGCTGAAAATGGACATGCATCCAGTCGGACTATCCCGGTCAACAAATGTAAAATAAAAAAAAAATAAAAATAAATAAAATGTCAGAAAAAGTTAACAATTGTCTCGCCTGTGGAAAGCAAATACCACACTGAGACTTTCATTCTTACTTCGTCACTTTAATAGGCCCAAACCACGATGTCCCCTACTGTCACTTCTGTGCTTTGTTCAATGCCAGAACTATCCATCATCAGGCCCATATTGTAGCTAGTTCACTTACAGTCCTCGAACTTTGATATGGTTTTGGTAAGCCATCTAACAGCAGATTTTCTGAAAAAATGTAAAGATTAAGACAGAGACAGACCACACAGGTCCAAACCTTCCAAAGATGCTCCCGTTAAGCTAGTCAACAGTTCTCCATCCGCATTGAGTTGCTTTCACAGACCCTGATGCCTGCTTCTGTGGATTTGCAGGCTGCTACTGAGACCCTTTCAGAGTCCGGTATGCCACAAAACTCTTCTTCGACTAAGGATCCTGCGGTTGTCTCTACCTTGGATTGGTCCAGAGCCACTGAGCAGGCATCAGCTTCCGAGGAAGTCCTTTGCACTACCGATTCTCAACACAAACTGATGTCTTCTTTCACGATGACCATTCTTTAGAAAATGACTGAGTTTCTTAGGCCCAGGGTATGAACCACACCCAAGAAACCGATGAGGCAATCTCAGGCACCTTCTTCCTTGCCTCAGTCTCAAATGCTTAAAATGGCAGAAGACCTTATCATGCTGATCAGGGGAAGCCACGTACCCCCTCCAAAAGGAAAAGAGATGTGCCCCCTGTAGTTTTGTCTGAACAAGAGTCAGATGACTCTGATGCGTCTAAATATGAAGACATGCAACCCCTCTCTACTTTTGAGGATTCTAATGCAGATGATTCCATCCCTTCAGCCTCTCCCCCAGAGGATTTTTCCTTTGGGAAAACCCTTCATACCTTAAGGGAGCATTTCCAATGGAAGAGTCAGGACTACCCTCAGTCTAAAAAGAGACTTAGAGAATTATTTGATCTTCCACAGCACAGACCCTTGACCATTCCCCCAGTCCTGGATGTTATGGAGGATGTTTTCCTGGAATCCAGCTTGACTTCTGACACACTCCCTCTTGCACCCAGAAAATCAGACAGGTGCTACAAAGTCCCTGACTCACACAAATTTCTTATTAAAAATCCTACTGCTGACCCTGAGGTAATTTCTCAAGGGCCTAAAGGGATTAAAGCAACCTCTGCTAAGAATCCCACCCCCTCAAATAGGGATTCCCGAGCACACGACAGATGGGGTAAAAAAGTATACACCTCAGCTACTTTTGCTATCAGGGCACTAAATTGTTGGTTCCATATGCTAAAATTTCAGCTATATACCTTGGAACTCCTCAAACAAAAAATGTCTTCCTTTCCTGCTTGTGCAGAATCTAAAGAGTTACAAGAGTTAATGCATTCTGCAAATCAAGTAACTAAACACACCTTGCACTGTGGTTTTGATACCCTAGAAGCTTCTTGCAGGGCAGCAGTCACCGGATCTGTCATTAGAAGGCATGCATGGCTTAAGGAACAGCCCTTGCCAGGCCATGTCAAATCTAAAATTGCTGGATGCCCCCTTGCACAAAGGCAACTTATTTGGCACTAAGGCAGAAGAGGTCTTATAAAAGATGGAAGAAAAAGCAAAATCTATGCAGACAGTTAAGGATTTCTTAAAGGCCCAGCCACCCAGGTTCAGCAGGCATTGTCCCACCAAGCACTGGTCCTTTCCTGTTCCCACTAAGCCAGTTCAGCTTAGACCCCGGGGAACCAGACCCCCCAGACAACAGCCACAGGGAATGCAGAGATCTAAGCAGTGGACTACCTCCACTTCAAAACCAGGGAATTCTAAGCCACCACCTTATGGTAAAAACTCACAATGACTCACCTCCCCCACCCCCTGCCCACCTTCACTTACCCCTAGCAGGTAAAAAAGAAGATGTTAAGTTGTCTATCTCGCCTTCATTCTTGCTGGATGGGTTCGTAGCCGAACCTCGGCTTCGACTCGGCCACTCTAAAAGCTCGAGAGCTAGTTCCACCGGCTCGAGGCTCCCCTATATCCCACAATGCTAGGCGGTAACTACTCAGATCTCATTTGCCGCTATAGCGATCGAGGTGCGTTTCAACCGACTCGTCAGGTCAGTTTTAAAAAAACTAGTTAATATCTTAGATAAACTCCCCTTTTAAGTTAGTTTTCTTCATAGTTTTATAAAGTAGGTAGTTTCCTTCCATTCCCAGTCAAAATTTTCCCTTTTTTTTCCTGAAACTCACTAGAGTTCTTCCCTTGGGCCTTAGGCCCAGGCCCTCCCTTCCTAGTAGTTGGAGTGACTGTGTTTGTAGGGATTTCATTTTCTAAATTACTTGTAATTTAATTTAAATTTCTAATAAGTGTAATCGGTGTGTGTGTGTGTGTGATTGTGTGGTTACACTTTTTCTACTTTAGACATGTCTAAGGATTCAAAGGTCTCAGGCTTTAAGAAGTGTGACTCGTGCTGTCAGACGATGTCTCTGACAGACGGTCACACTTCTTGTGTGTACTGCCTGGGACCTTTGCACCTGCAGGACTCATGTGCTGTTTGCCATGGCTTCAGCCCTAGAGTCCTGCAGGAGCGTAAAAATAAGCTCATTCTAAGGGGCTTATTGAAGCCTGAGGGTCCCCTGACTCAGTCTTCGGGGAAACCCTCGAAGCCTACCAGACCATCAGCTCCGGTATCCGAGTCGTCTTCTGGGGCTTCGAAGGCTGTTCAAACATCGGCTCCAGCCGGAGCCGATGATTCTTGAACTCATGTCCCTGCCATCTCCTTGGCTCCGGCCGGAGCCGAGGCAGACACCGGTGAGTCGGCTCCGATCAGATTGTCGGAACCGACCTCCAGAAAAAGGTCCCGGTCACCATCTATCGGCTCCATTCATTCGGCTCCAGCATCTCCATTGCTGTCTGAATGGAGCCATAGATCTCACTCCTCTAGGTCATCGAGACTTTCAGATCATGACCTTCAGAGGGTAGTGAGTCGACTTCTTAAGTCCGAGGCACTGGCCCAGATGCTTCAAAGCCCGGCTCAACAGTCGATGGCTAATCCCATCACTCAGAATATTCCTCCTCTGACTGCTTTGAGTTCGGAGCCAGGGCGGCTCGGACCCCAGACTGTGGCTGCGTCGGAACTGATACCGTTGTCTTCGGTACCGTCGTCTGCTCAGATTTCTTCCTTGGAGGAATCTCGGTGCCGGATTTCCCTCATCGGCTCAGAGGGGGCGAGTGGCATCGGACCCTTGTCTGACCCCGCTCTCCCTCTCAGTGCTTCGGCGCTGGTGAGTTCGGCTCCGACATCGGCCTCAGAGCCATCACTGTCGGTGCCGGGGGAGGTTTTCAGCTTTTTGGAGTGGAGACCTCTGGCTCTACCTGACAGGGGTGCCTTCGAGGTCATGAGGAGCGTGTTAGAACCTGGTTCAACCCCACAGTTGGCTCCATCTGCCCCTCCCTCCACGGTGCCTCCGGTGATTTCTGCTCACTCCCTCATCCCGAATCGCAGAGAGCCAGCTCCTCAAGTATCCCCAGTGGGGATCTCCTCCTCCTCCGAGGCCTCTCCTGACCCGGTAGGAGAGCCTCCTAGGAAGAGGCAGTGCAAGAGGAAGCACATCGACTCCCCTGAGTCTGTCACCTCTGACACCGATTTAGAGGATTCTGAAGGTTTCCCTCATTCCCCCTCTGAAGATGTCTCTTTTGCAGACATCCTCGAGATCTTAAAACAGAGGGGGAATTGGCCAGCCCTCAACCCTTCAGAGGATGAATCGGTGTATCTTGAGGTGTTTGGCTCTCGCCCTTCCACCTCCTGGGTGTCCCCTCCTTTTGACCCCCTTATGCAGGTGGTAGCAAAAAAAAGCCTGGACAGCTCCTGACTCTGTGGACCCCACCCCCAGGAGACCTTCAAAGTTTATCACTGCCCCCAAGGACAAAGAATTTTTGACCAAAGGCGTCTCTGCGGATGCTATGGTGGTGTCTGCAGCCACCAAGAAGGAGCTAGCTGATCCTTCTGTGCCTGTCCATCCTCCTAACAAGGAGTCTAGGACTATGGACAGGTACGGGAAGTGGATGTTCTCGTCAGCGACCTTTTCTATGCGCTCGCTGAACTACCTGTGTCATTTCACTCGTCTCCAGAGAGATTTGATCAAGGAAGCGAGTGAAATGTTAAAGGATCCAACAGCTGCGGGCTTTCAGGATAGGATGAACTCTCAGCTGGCTACCCTCAACTCAATAGTTAACTCCTCCATGCGCCTCCTTTCGTATGCGGCGGATGGAGCGAGTAGAGCGGCAGGTACAGGTGTGGCCTTACGTCGGCATGCCTGGATGCGACTATGTAATTTTGCGGACCCTTGCAAGGCGTCCTTCACTAACTCCCCGTTTGATGGATCATCCCTCTTTGGTCCCCAAGTGAAGGAAACCCTGACTAGGTGCGAGACTGAAGGCAAAACTCTCTCTGCCGTGGGAGTCCGTTTTGCTACTCCTTCTAGGCCTTACCCCAAAGGCCAGAAGGGGGGAAAGATGTGGTTCCACAAACAATCTCAAGGAGCTTTGCCTGACGCACAGAGTCAGTTCCCCTCTAGAGGCAGAGGGGGGAACAATAATGGTAGATGCCGCCCTAGAGGCAGAGGGGGCCCGCAGAATCAGGGCAGTCGAGAAACCTTCTCCGACAAGCCCTTTCAGCATCCCTGAGGTGTTGCCCAACTGTCCACCTTCGGAGGCAGTCAGGGGAAGATTATCTCTGTACCCAGAAGCCTGGCAATCCCTAACTCAAGACAAGTGGGTACAGTCTATCATTTCCGAAGGCTATACAATCCCATTCTTTCACATTCCAAAGCAATCAAAAAAATCCCTTCCAGACATTCCACCCAGTCAAAGGGAGCAAGCAGCGCTAGAAATATCAAAGCTGCTTACAAAAAGAGCCATTCAACCAGTTCCAGCAGACCAACAAGGGTCCGAAATCTACTCCAAATTCTTTTTGGTTCCAAAGAAAACAGGGGACTGGAGACCCATCTTTGGATCTCAGCAACTTGAACAAGTCTGTCAGGAAAACAAAATTTCGGATGGTCACGCTGCAGTCCATTCTACCCCTTTTGGGGCGGGACAACTGGATGTGCTCTATAGATCTCCAGGATGCATACTACCACATCAAAATGAGTTGACGCTCCAGGAGATCCCTCCACTTCAGGCTGGGAACCAGTCATTTCCAATTCAGGGCCCTGCCCTTTGGACTCACTAGAGCCCCCCGAGTGTTTTCCAAATGCATGGCAGTGGTTGCCTCTCATCTGAGACGTCAAGGATTCCAAGTGTTTCTGTATTTAGACGACTGGCTCCTTACAGCCCCCACCAAGCATCTTCTGCTTCTTGCCAGAGACTATACCTTTCACACATGTCAAACATTAGGCATTTCAATAAATTACGAAAAGTCTGTCTTGTCGCCTTGTCATGTTATTACCTTCATAGGCGCAAATCTAGACACAGTCAGCATGTCAGCCAGACTCACAGAGCAGAGAATAGCAGACATACACAGACAAGTCTCTCTTGTCTTGCAAAGCAACAAAATCAAAGTCAGACTGGCCCTGAAGGTCTTAGGGATAATGGCAGCTGCTATCCCTCTTCTTCCTTTAGCCAGATTCCACATGAGAATCCTACAATGGATGCTCTTCACACAATGGTCGTACCAACAACTTCCAATGTCCCATTCCATTGCGATAACACAATCGTGCAGGAATCATCTTTCTTGGTGGATCACATCCCCCCAGCTCTTCCTAGGAAGACCCTTTGTTCCTCCCCCTCCGGTTGCTACACTGACAACGGACGCCTCCCTGATTGGGTGGGGGGGGCATTACCAGGGCAGGACGGTCCAGGGCATATGGCAACCTTTCGAACGCCACTTGCACATAAATGTCCTAGAGATGAGAGCAGTGCTTCTAGCCTTGCAAGCCCTACAAGACTCTCTTCCCAAAGGAACTATAGCAATTCAGACAGACAATATGTCTGTAGTGTGGTACATCAACAAACAAGGTGGAACCAGATCCTACCCCCTATGTCGAGAAGCACTCAGACTGTGGCAATGGGCGATTTCTTCTCAGCGGTTTCTGTTAGCAATGCACATTCCCGGGAAGTCCAATGTGATTGCAGACAAATTGAGCAGAGCTATTCTCATGCCTCACGAGTGGTCTCTGAAGAATTCAGTGTTGGACAAAGTCTTTCGAAAGTGGGGCCGACCTTGCTGCGACCTTTTTGCTACTCCCCAAAACAGCAAGTGCGGCGATTATTTCACCCTCTTTCCCCAACCAGGCCATCCCAGCAGTGACGCTCTAGTCCTCGATTGGCCCCGGGGACTTCTGTATGCTTTTCCTCCCTTTCCACTGATATCTCAACTAATACAGAAAGCCATCGCTCAGAAAGCTTCCATGATCCTCATTGCCCCTTACTGGCCTCGACAGGTTTGGTTCCCATTTCTTCACCGTTATCTGTTGGAGCAACCCTGGCATCTGGACCCAGTTCCAGACCTCTTGACCCATCAGTCGGGTCAGTTGCACCGCTCCTTCCCTTCTCTGAACCTCACAGCATGGTTTCTCCAATTCCAACTCTAGCCAGGCTTCCTCTAATATCTCACTCAGTTCGAGATATTTTAATAGCCTCTCATAAATCTTCCACTCGGAAGATTTATCATAGTAAGTGGAAACGTTTTTCCTATTGGGTGCACTCAAAGGATATAGATCCTTTCACTGCTTCCATTCAATCAGTTCTAGATTTTCTAGCTGAACTTTTCCACTCAGGTTCGTCTCCTTCTGCCATCAAGGTTTAATTGGCAGCTATATCTAACTTTCATGTTGGAGTCTCAGAGTCCTCCATTATGTCTCACAAACTCTGCAAAGCCTTTTTAAAGGGAGTTTTTCTCCTCAAACCACCTATCAGGGATCCTCCTCCTCTATGGAATCTCAACTTGGTTCTGAAGTCCTTGATTCTTCCCCCTTTGAACCTGCGGCTTCATGCTCAATGAAATTGCTATCTTGGAAAACACTCTTTTTGGTAGCTATTACTTCAGCCAGAAGAGTCTCTGAAATTCATGCTCTGTGTAGTCGATCCCCTTATCTTTTGTTTCATAAGGATAGGGTGTCCTTACGTACCAACCCGTCCTTTTTGCCTAAGGTAGTTTCACCGGCAAATTTGAATCAAACCATTGATCTTCCTGTGTTCTTTCCTAATTATTCGAACAGATCGGAACAAAAATTACATTGGTTAGATGTTCATCGCCAACTTAGGTACTATTTAGACAGGACCAAACAATTTAGGAAGTCTGATCAACTGTTTGTTTCCTATGCAGAAGGCAGAATGGGCCTTCCAGTTTCCAAGGTATCTCTTTCTAGATGGCTTACTTCATTGATTACCTTTGTGTATGAGATCAGACATCAACAGTTGCCAACCAAACCCAGGCCTCATTCAACTAGAGCTTTAGCTACATCTATAGCTTTCCAAGACAGACTGCCTATTGATTCGATTTGTGCTGCAGCTACTTGGGCTTCTCCCCATACCTTCATTTCTCATTATAAGTTGGACTTAGTCTCTAGAGACCGAGCCAACTTTGGTTCCACTGTACTCAAGAGTCTGTTCCGATAGGCCACCCAGGACAAAGGTGCTAGGGACGCGGTCCCATCCAGCAAGAATGAAGGCGAGATAGACAACTTAACATTTAGAAGTTATGTACCTAACATAACGTTCCATGTTAGTTGTCTTCTTCTCACCTTCTTTCTTGCGTCCCACCCTCCTTCCCCCTAGCCTGGACAGACCTAGAGGAGTTTGTTTTGTGACCTTTATCCTTTCTACCACCTCTATATATGTATACGTATATATATGTATATATATATATATATATATATATATATATATATATATATATATATATATATATATATATATAAAATTTCCTCCGTCAGGTTTAGGGCACCTTTTAGTCAGCCTATAGAGGTGGGTTATCTCTTTTCCTTAGCTGGGCCTAGCTTACAAACGAGATCTGAGGAGTTACCGCCTAGCATTGTGGGATATAGGGGAGCCTCGAGCCGGTGGAACTAGCTCTCGAGCTTTTAGAGCGGCCGAGTCGGAGCCGAGGTTCGGCTCCGAACCCATCCAGCAAGAAAGAAGGCGAGAAGAAGACAACTAACATGGAACGTTATGGTAGGGACATAACTTCTAATTATTAATCACCATAACATTCCATCTGAGTAATTGTACTTCATTTGTCTTCAACCTGTGGGAATACAGAGCTGTATCGGATCTGAGCCGGCAAAGATTACTAGCATCAGCTCTGAGCTCCAGACGCCTCTCCTTACCCATAATACACCTCCACTGCCTTCCATACCCAGATAAAGTTTGCAGAACTTATACTTAGAACCCGACCTGATAACATACTTGTGACCTATACTACATCCCGTAGGCTGAACATGCGCCAAGGTCCGGGGGAAGGAGGGAGAGTTGGTTGAAGACAAATGAATTACAACTACTTAAATGGAATGTTATGGTGAGTAAATAACTTATTTATCTGAAGTAGTTTACTTCATTTGGTCTTCAACCTGTGGCACAGAGTCCCCAGCCACTAAACTCTTGGAAGACCCTCATGTAAGGATATTCCGGAGCACCATGGAGCCAAAGGCTGCTGTCCTTCTAGATGTCAAATCCAATTTGTAATGGGAAATAAATGTATGAGATGAGGACCAAGTAGCTGCAGAGCAAATGTCATCCAAAGACACCCTAGACCAGAAAGCTGCAGACGTAGCCATGGACCTAGTGGAATGAGCTTTAACATGATCTGGAGGAGACATGCCTTTGTCCTTATAGACCTGCAGGACGCATGAAGAAATCCATCTAGCTATAGTGACCTTGAAAATAGGTTTGCCCAAAAAGGCTCTGTAGAATGAAACAAACAATTGATCAGATTTACGAAAAATTTTTGTCCTGTGTAAATAGAATTGTAACTGTCTATGAACATCCAACATGTGTAGTTTGTATTCCATCCTGTTGGTAAAATTGGGAAAGAACACAGGCAAATTTATAGGCTGATTGATATTGACTGGTGACACCACCTTAGGAAGAAAAGATGGGCTGGTTCGAAGGGAAACTCTATCTTTATGAAAAATCATGTACAGAAATTTTATGGACAAGGCGTGTAATACCTAAACATTTCTAGCAAAGGTAATAGCCACCAGGAAAGCTGTTTTCCACAATATAAATTTTAGATCTGCAGTTGCGGCAGGCTCGAAAGGCGGAGCGACCAGAGCTTGGAGAACCATAGTAAGGTCTCACGGGGGAAGGATCTTTGACTGGGGGGCATATCAAAAAAGCACCTTTAATAAAAGCTTTACATAGTCTAGAAGATGCCAAGGATGCAGAATTCTCAACCACATGAAAATGAGAAATGGCAGTCTACTGAACTTTGGCAGTAGAAGAACTAGCTCCAGGCTGTAAAATATCAGCTAGAAAATCAAGAATGGAAGAAATAGGAACCGTAAAAGGATTCAAACTCCTCTGAGAGGCCCAGATAGAAAAATGTTTCCATTTGCTACGATAAACCTTTTTGGTAGAAGACTTATGAGCAGTTATCAAAATAGACTTAACTAAGGAGGAAAGTCTGGGAGTCCTAGCAATCACGGGAACTGGAGCAGCCAAGCCGTGAGCTTCAGGCTGGCCAGACTGGGATGAGGCACCCCCTATGGGTGTGAAATCTGGTCCTGAATGGGATCTAGGATCCAAAGTGGAGCCTGAAGATGAGACCAAAGGAAGGGAAACCATACCTGGTGAGGCCAGAAAGGGGCAATGAGGATCATCTTGCTCCCCAGTCGACAAACTTTCTGCAGAAACCTCAGGATGAGAGGAACTGGTGGGTAAGCATACAGAAGACTGGGAGACCAAGCATGAACTAGAGTGTCTCTGGGGGACTCCCCCAGTAGGGAGGTCAGAGTGAAAAACCTGCTGCACTTCTCGTTGGAAGGAGATGCGAAAAGATCACAGCAAGGTTGACCCCACTTGCTGAAGATCTGTTCCGCTACTGATAGATTCAGAGACCACTTATAAGGCATCAGAATTGTCCAACTTAGCCTGTCCACTACATTGTTGGACCATCCCAGAATGTGCATTGCGATGAGAAAGCGACTGGTGGAGATCGCCCATTCCCATACTCTCATGGCATCATGACAAAGGGGATAAGATCTGGTCCCTCCCTGTTTGTTGATATACCACACTACTGACATGTTGTCTGACTGAATGGCAATTGTTCCCAGAGGAAGAAAGACATGAAGGGCCTGCAACTCTAGAAGGACCACCCTCATCTCTAGGACATCGATATGCAAGCTGGCCTCTATGGAGGATCACAGGCCTTAGGCTGTCCTGCCCAAACAATGCTCCCATCCGAGATGGGAGGCATCCGTGGTCACTGTGGTTTGGGCCAGGGCTGGAACAAAGGATTGTCCCTCCAAAATGTCCGGAGAGCTCATCCACTATATGAGGATAATCAACACACTTGACTCAAGTGGGTAGGATAGGTTAGTGGTAAATCCAACAGGGACCACTGAACCGCTAGAGTCCATTGAAAAATCTGACCACCTTAAAATACATTGGCTTTGCCCCTGCTCAAAGCCTGATTGAATCTACTTTTCATCTCTCCCCTCCCCTGGTTCCTACTCTCTTGCTTCCTTAACAATTACCCTCCCATATCTTATGAACAACACTATAACAAGTTTCCTAATGTTCTAATGTTTTAGTTTTGATTGACTTCACATGAACCCTACTAAAGCATTAAGACTTGTTTATTTTTTACTGCTACTCTAATGAAACATTACATTATTCACGATTTATTTATTTATTTATTTTCATGTCTTATTTTGTAATGTGAAACTAGTCTTTTTTTTAGAATATTTTGAATGTAATAATTTACTCATGTTGGAGCTTTTCTCCTCGGGCCTCTACTGAAAAGGGATATGTATCCAGCTAGACTAGCCCGGTCAACAAATGTAAATAAATAAAAAATAAATAAATCTGCATGTGTAGCTGAGCACATGGAAGGAGAGTTATGGTCACTGCCATTGAGCCTAGGGTCCTCAACACTGATTCCACTGTCAGGAGGTGAGAATGGTAAATTAGGGAGACATGCATCCTGAGGTTTTGAACTCTCTCTGAGGTCAGGAACACTTTGCACTGTAGTGTGTCTATCCTGGCACCAATGTAATCTATCACCTGTACAGGCTCTAGTAGAGACTTGGCTGTGTTGATTGTGATACCCAAACTCAGGGCAAGTTTCAGAAAATAATCCCTGGTTTGGGAAAGTAGACACTTGGCGGGAGCAGTGAGGAGCCAATTGTCCAGGTACAGATAAACCTAAATCCCCTGAAGCCTCAGGTGAGCCGCTACAACTGCCATCACTTTGGTAAACACCCTAGGGGATGTGGTGAGACCAAGGGTAGGGCTCGAAATTGGTAATGATTAGCCCCTAGCTGGAAGTGGAGGAACCTCCTGGAGCTTCTGTGCATTTTTATGTGATAGTAAGCATCCTGGAGATCTAACAAGCACATCCAGTCGCTCTCTTTCAGGTATGGCATGATGGACTGTAATGTGACCATCTGGAACTTTTCTTTGGAAACTGATAGGTTCAGGGTAGAGAGGTCCAGAATGGGCCTTAAGTCCCCCATTTTCTTTGGCACCAAAAAGAACCTGGAGTAGAAGCACAATCTGGACTGATCTGGGGGGATGATTTCAATGGCTCGGTTTCCTAGCAGCTTGGAAATTTCCTGTGCTGCTGCCTCCCTTTGCATGAGTGGGATGTTCAGGAAGTGTTTGGGAGTTATAGGGAACCCACAAAGGGGATGGAATATCCTCTGGATATGATTTGAAGCACCCAGCGGTCCATTGTTATGGACTCCCATGCTGCTGGGTGCGAGGGCAATCATCCCCCAACTGCCTCCAGAGTAGACCAGCCGGGCAACCCCTCAGGGTTGCTGCCTGGGTCTGTCCGAGAATGGTTCTTGAGAACCAAAGTTTTGCAGACCACCTTGTCCTCTGGGCCAGTGTCCATTCTGTCTCCCTCTGCCTCTAGGGGAAGAAGAGCCCTGAGTGTCCAGGGAATACTGAGACTTCTGGAAACACATCTTCTTTTGTTCTCTCTGGTTTCTGGAAAAGGACCTTTGAGGGTTAGAGAAGCAGATCCCGATGGCAGACAGTGTCTTCCCATCCTTCTCACTCTGGACTAGTGTCTCCTTGATGGCCTTACCGAAAAGAGTCGAGCCGTCATAAGGGGCATTGGCAAAAGGACGCCTCAAAGAGTTTGGTGAATTGGCACAACCTGAGTTAGGTGTTGCACCTCATGGACACACCGGACCCAGCTGCCCTAGCCACTCCTTCTGTAACATGGGAAATGAGTCGCATGGACATATTTGATACTGCTCTCAGAGTGGCCATTTTCATGGAGAACAAAGCCTTGTCCTCCTGTGACTTGGACTTGGGTGAAGACTCCTCCAGCTCCTTCACTAGGTCGCATTGGAGTCTTGTGACATGGGCCAAGTAGTGAAAAGGTAGCTAAAGCATACACCCACTTCCCTAGGAGGTCCAGTGTCTGTGACTCTTGGTCAGGAGGGTGGACTGATGAACTTTGCTGAGATAGTTCCTTCTTCATGGTTGCTGCTACCACCATGGCATCCACTGAGGAGCCCTTGTTCCAGGAAGGCTTGTCAATAGGGGGACTGAGAACCTTATTGGGGCACTTTGGGACTGGCTTCACAGTATCTGGTTCCTTCCACACCCACAAGGTTATCGAATCCACTAAAGGATCCATGGGAGGGGACACCCAAGACATAGACGGGCCTATGCCAAAAGCCTCCAGAAACAGACTCATCAGACGAGGGCTTGGGGGCAGACCAACCTTCCCGCTGGCACAGGATCTCCATGATGTCTCCAAAGGAGACATCATTGGGAGGTGATCTTGGGGAGCCCTCCCCATCATCTAAATCTGTGCCCTTGGTTAGGGACTCGAGGGAGTCCAAGTGCCTCCTCTTGCATGTATGCTTGCAAGGCACATCTCCCATGCGGCTCTCCTGGGAGTGCTCGCAAGCCATCTGTTCCTCTGGGGGAACCATCTGGGGCTCTTTGGGCACAGGCTGTCTCTCTGGTAAGACAATGGGGATCCAAGACAGAACTGAGGGGGTTGGGCAGACTCCATGGGGGCAGTCAGGGGCCTCAATCTGATGGAGAGGACCCATTTTACTACATCCAATGCCGAAGGAGAATAGACCTCCTGGGAAGCTAATAAGGAGGCCGGTCTCCCTGGATCCGACACAAGAATTGGAGCAGACCCAAAGTGGACAGAGCTCTGAGGGAAGGAACCTTTCCCGACAATGTTGGAGCAGATGGAAAAGGTTCCACTCCCTTGGATCTGACACCCAGGCTCTGGCTCTGAGAGTGGCTCAGATCCGAACTGGTATGATCTGACATGCTCCAGGCAGCTGTCGGCATTGAAGATTGTTAGAAAAATATGTATTAACATATGTGTGCAATGCTTATTTTAATAAGGGAAGATTAACACGCTTTTATTCTATATGCAGCATTAGTTTTATTTGAGACTGAAAATGTGCTTTTCTGAAATTGTGCTTTCTGACACTGCAAGATGCACTCTGACCTAGTTTGCTAGCACAGCAAAATACATGTTTATGCCTTGGAAATGTACTGGAAAGCAGGTGATTTTCTGCTAGGTCAGGAAATTAAAAGGAGAATAATAATAAGTTCTGTAGATCCATTCATTATAGACAATAAGCTCTGTTCGTGGTGATGAAAAAGTGCACAAGCTGCAAGATAGTTAGATATAATGAACAATAAACTGCTTCAGAAATCTGTACTTGCATTGTGCTTAAATTAGCCATAGTACCTAGACTTGTAACATCACATAGCAAGAAAGTTATAATTGACCAGTGGTCATCAAGGCCATCCTGTTTACTGAAAAATCTTTTATAAAACTTTGAAGAGTCAGCTAGAAACGTGAGAAATATCTGTAAAGTAACAGAATTGTGAACTGGTGATCTGCTACATCAGTCGTAGTGGGCAATGTCTTGAAAGAAAGGTATAATAACTTTGACACTTCCTGATTTAGTCAGACAAACTCTGTAACTGCATTTTTTGTCTCCTTGCGCAAGAATAAAGTTACCTAAACTGAACCTTATGCTTTTGGTCTTTTTAAATATTTTTCTCTAACATTTTTTGGTCCTTTGGAGCTGGAAACCCTCATTTAGCCTGGGATCAGATGGGCCAGGTGGCATGAAACTGCACAGGGAAGATACCACATTGGATCTTCTTCATTGAAAGACCTCCTACTGAATTGTCGTGCAAAAGAGGCCAGCCGCTTTTCTGATCTACGACTGAAGGCGGGTTCCATTTGAACAGTGAGTGACCAATCGCTGAGGCTCAAGTAAGGTAAATCTACTTTTTTCTGTTTTAGATCAGGGACTTGATTGTATTTGTTCTGTGAGAATTTTTAAATTCAGGGACAGAAATATTGCTATCTTGTCATAGATCAGGAAAACAGAATAAGTAGGCAGGTAGTCTAAAGAGACTGTAAACACTTGGTGGTACCACATTAAAAACAAAAGGGTTACATAACATTTAAAAGGATAAAACAAAATGGGTAATATGTGCACAAAAACAAAAAGACCCTAAAGCCCACCGTTAACCAAAGACGCAAAATATATGCAATCACAGCGCGCCGACAACGTTAAATACTATACTAAATGGGTTAATAAATATGAATTTGATGGGAAACTAGAAAGATCCTCGCTTATCAAACTTATTAGACAGTTAAAAACAGATTCTAAATGTCGGGTTAAAAAACAGCGTAAATTAGGACTTCCTCAGGCACACAGGTGGATTGAGGAAGCAAACTGAAGAGAACAAAAGAATAAAAATTCAAAAGCAATGTTTCTAGACAAGGAAGATAATAACTTAGTTATAGCATCAGCCCCTCCGCCCACTCCAGTTCCGGTTCCCTTACCAGTTCCCTTACCAGAATATGAAGCAAAAGAACAAACTGAAACCAAAAAAGACCAGGGAGTCCAAACACCCAGGTGATGCCGCAGCAAACTCACTCACAATGTAATAATCCACGCTGTAGAAATCAAAGATGAATCGAATACCACAGCAATGATGGATAATTTATTGTGAAGACACAAGTGAAACACGAACAACACGAATTAACCCAGGTTTCGTCCGATATGACGAACTCCTTCAGAAAGCACAATACAATTGATGACTCTGTTTAAATACACAAGTCACGTCCTAATTAAGTAATTAAAAATCCAATTCTACTATTAAATAAAAATTGTACTACAATTATATTAAAGTAAAATAACACATGAATTATATACATGAAAATAATGTATATTTATGTGTATATGTGTAAAATTACGTTTGATAGTACTACACATACCAATTCATATATTAATAAAAACTTTATAAATGATGAATATACTAAATATTAAATATGATTTTGTCCTAACTACCACTTATTTACACCATATATATAGTTAGTTAAATAAACCTTATCTCTATTGTAAATCCAAAAGCTGGATAATTAAATAAAATGTGAAATATCTTATAATGTAAGATGATATATACATATATTTCATATATTTCATAAATATTAAATTATAACTTTATCCTAGTGTATATTAAACAATACTTATTAAAATAATACATAATAAAATAATAAAATATGTATGATGGTGTATATATAATAATATAATAATATAATTGTTCACACCCTCTATTGATTTAAGTCACGCTTTTTTCCCACTTTTCTGAGAGTTAAAAAAGTTCAGTTACAGGCTTGCTGTTCCTGAACTGTTTGAAAGTTTCTGTGAGGCCATTTTTGCTTGGGCTGAAGGAGGGTCTCTGTGTTTATCAGTGGGAGTGACTAACATTGAGCAGCTTCCTGCCCCGGAGAGGTGGTTACTGACTTGAAACTGTAGTTTTATTGGCCACTAGGGGTCATTTCCATAACTCCTTCATCTTCCTCTCTTAAAACCTAGTTGCCTCGTGGTTTGAGCGTCTTTTCAGGCTTGTTGGCTGTTGGTGAAGCACCCTCCAAGAGGAAAAAACGCTGAGAGAAGAAGGGAGCCACTGTTGAGATTTTAAGTATTTTTTCTCTGTTTATTTGCTAAGTTTTTCTGCATAGCTGCCTAGCTTGAGCATTTTCTGGCTTGTTAAACTTGATTTCTGTATTAGTAGCTGTATTTAGAGCACAACCAAAAGCTGTTTGCTGAATTTCCTGTTTGCACTTAATTTTAAATCGTTTTTTCTTAAAACTTGCATATTTTCTGTCCTTGACCTAGCACTCTTGTGTGGGGTCATTTACTGCACTGTTATAACTTGATATTACTTGTGAACCTCTGCTATCTCTGTAAAAACAAAAACAAAAAAATCTTGCTTTTTCCCACTTTTCTGAGAGTTAAAAAGTTCAGTTACAGGCTTGCTGTTCCTGAACTGTTTGAAAGTTTCTGTGAGGCCATTTTTGCTTGGGCTGAAGGAGGGTCTCTGTGTTTATCAGTGGGAGTGACTAACATTGAGCAGCTTCCTGCCCCGGAGAGGTGGTTACTGACTTGAAACTGTAGTTTTATTGGCCACTAGGGTCATTTCCATAACTCCTTCATCTTCCTCTCTTAAAACCTAGTTGCCTCGTGGTTTGAGCGTCTTTTCAGGCTTGTTGGCTGTTGGTGAAGCACCCTCCAAGAGGAAAAACGCTGAGAGAAGAAGGAGCCACTTTTGAGATTTTAAGTATTTTTTCTCTGTTTATTTGCTAAGTTTTTCTGCATAGCTGCCTAGCTTGAGCATTTTCTGGCTTGTTAAACTTGATTTCTGTATTAGTAGCTGTATTTAGAGCACAACCAAAAGCTGTTTGCTGAATTTCCTGTTTGCACTTAATTTTAAATCGTTTTTTCTTAAAACTTGCATATTTTCTGTCCTTGACCTAGCACTCTTGTGTGTGGTCATTTACTGCACTGTTATAACTTGCTACTACTTGTGAACCTCTGCTATCTCTGTAAAAACAAAAACAAAAAAATCTTCCTTTTTTCCCTCTTTTCTGAGAGTTAAATAAGTTCAGTTACAGGCTTGCTGTTCCTGAACTGTTTGAAAGTTTCTGTGAGGCCATTTTTGCTTGGGCTGAAGGAGGGTCTCTGTGTTTATCAGTGGGAGTGACTAACATTGAGCAGCTTCCCTGCCCCCCGGAGAGGTGGTTACTGACTTGAAACTGTAGTTTTATTGGCCACTAGGGGTCATTTCCATAACTCCTTCATTTGTGCTCAGAGGAGTGGTTTAAGGCAGTAACTTGTAGTTTATTGGCCATTTTGGGTCATTTCCTGTCTTTTCCAGCCCCCTGCTATAAAGCACGCTTTAGCGCGCATTAGCGCGATTTAGCGCGGAGTTGCCACTGTTGCACACTAGGGCAGCTCCGGTTAAGCAGGTTTAAACTATTCGGGCTACCTAAAGTCCACTCTTCAAATTTTTCCTTAAAACTACCTTCCTCGAACTATACTACTGATCTAATCAGCGTATCCTATAATTAAAAGATCATCTCTACTTGACTCCAAGTAGACTATTCTCTATCTGTTAAACGTAGCACTTGCTCCTACAGTACTTATTACCTTGATACGGCACTCTTGTCATAGATAGTACCCCAAAAAGGCAACCCCCATTTCTCGGTCACCCACGTCCCCGGAATCTTTTTAAAGTTTTTTGTCTATTCCTTCTAGCATGTCGAGGGATCAGTTGCTAGTGTCCTCTCCTGCTCAGCTGGTGAACCTGGGAATATTGAGGCAATGTTACAACTGCCTCATGTACACAGACAACCCTCTCCTCCTCCCACAAAACACAAATACATGCGAGAGATGCAACTACACGGCCAAACTGGAGGCTGAGCTCTCTCAACATAGGACTGGCAAGACCAGTCAGGAGGAGAAGGTTACCACACACACTATAGACCCAGTCTCACATATTACCATTACAACCTCAAATCATACACATAAACACACAAAGACATATTCGAGGCTCTGATCAAAAATCTACCAAAACAGCAGAGGCCACCAAAGCAGACACCCAAACAACCACCACCTCAGAACACAACACCTGCAACACATAGACCTCACAGTCAGAGTGTCAAACAGTCACAGCCCTTAAGGCCAAACACAATGCCAGACACACTAGTCATTGGTGACTCCATAGTCAGACACACTGACGTCCCGCTCACCAGACTGAGTAAGGAGAAGGTCACAGTAAGCTGCCTGTCGGGCGCTAGAATCCGCCACATAACGCAAGCACTCAGGTCTCTCAACAGCAGGTACAAATATGATTCAGTCATTGTCCACGCTGGTGTAAACGACCTGAGACGCACCTCCTTGGACTACATGAAAAGAGACATTGAGGAGCTCTCTGATTATGTAGCCCAGACAGGTATGACCCTGACCTTGAGCAGTATCCTACCTTCACCAAGAATGATGCCACAATACAGAGATAAGATGATCAGCTTTAACAATTGGCTTAAACACTGGTGTCATTCAAAGGGGATCCAGTGTCTGTCTGCCTGGGATGACATGCTGGACAAGCCACGCTGCTTCGCAAGGGACGGCTTGCACCTGTCACCCTGGGATTCCGGATATTGGCAAAGGCTCTTGCCACCCCATAGTGCCTTTTTAGGCAAGGCTCAAATTCTAAACCTACCACCCTAGAACACAAAAAGGAAAAAACTAAGGGTAATGCTGCTCAATGCCAGAAGTCTAAATCTCAAAATGCACGCACTCGAGGCCCTTCTCAGTATGGAGAACATCGATGTCTGTGCTGTGACAGAAACCTGGTTCAAGGCTCCTGAGAGCACCCGCGCTATCAGGTTTTACCTCATATCATGCGTTCCGGCCCCAAAATCTGGACAATACCAAGAAAGGAGGGGTATCCATATTCATCAAGGACACCCACACCTCAAGACTGGTGGCAACGCACGATGCATCGGAGACCATCCAGGTGCAATTAACCATAGGCAAGACTGCTCTGCAAATTGTAGCATGTTACAGGCCACCCTCACAAACTCAGGAACCTCACATGGCCTTCCTGAAAACACTAGAGGGATAAATGTATCACCAAACACCATCATACTAGGTGACTTCAATTACCCTAATATAGACTGGGAACACTACTCAAGCCCAAACACCCTAGCCCAAAAGTTCCTGGAATTCATAAACTCAAATGCCATGGAACAACTAGTCACCATCCCCACAAGAGGAGATAACATACTTGATCTCATCATCACGAACATGGGAGCACAATGTTCAACACCGGAGGTGTACCCCTCACTGGTGAGATCAGACCACAAACTAATCTCGCTGGAGGTCCTCATCCCACCCCCACCTGAAATAAAAAAGACCACAGTAAAGAACTTCTCAAAAGCCGACTTCACACTTCTAAAGACTAGTGTGGTCTCCTTTAAGGCCCCCAAGCCGGCGGAAAACAGTACTCAAGCCGCTGAATCACTTACAAATGCCTTCTACCAGCACCTGCAGGACTGCATGGATAAGGCAATCCCAAGCAAAACAAAGACTCTTTGTACCAAAGGCAAGCATCCAGTCTGGTGGACCCCAGCCATAAACAAACTCTACAACAAAAGGAGGAAGCTACTACAAGATAGAGCAAAATCCTTAAAAGGTAAGACACCCTTGATCACTATAAGTAAAAACTAAGAGCTCTCATAAAATCATCCAAAGCAAATTTCGAGAGAAAAATAGCTAAAGACTCAAAAGACAATCATAAGGCCTTCTTTAGCTATGTTAGAAACCTGGGAGGAAACTCACAGATATGCTCAGAGCTAGTTCAAAATGATGTGAAGATTACTGATCCTACAGACATTGCCAACATACTGGCTGACAGGTTCAGTGCAAACTTCTCCCCCCCCTCCCCCCCAAAAGGAGAGATATCTATACCAAACGATTGCAGCCCCCCAAACATCTCCAGCGCCCAAGTGAGAACTGCTCTCCAAAGCAAAAACACAGCATCCATGGGACCTGATGGTGTCCCCGGCTGTGTGCTCCATGAACTCAATGAGGAATTAAACCCACAGCTAGGACAGCTGTTTAATCAAAGTCTTACCTCTGGATACGCACCCAGGAGTGGCGCACTGCAACTGTGGTACCACTTCACAAAGGCGGTGCCTCCACCGACCCTGGAAATTACCGCCCATTAGCTTGACAAGCCTTATCTGCAAAGCCATGGAGAGGATCATAATGGACCTCATAAATAAAGACATAGGGAATTTGCAGACTTTGGATCCAACCCAGTTTGGCTTTGTCAAAGGCAGATCATGCCTTTTAAACTTGGTTGACTTTCGAAACAGTCACCAAAGCCATTGATGAGGGAAAGGCAGTCCATACAGCCTACCTCGATCTGGCTAAGGCCTTCGATACAATACCCCATTCGGGTATCATTGAAAAACTCATCAGCTTAAATGTCAACCCATACATCACAAGATGGGTTGCAAACTGGCTGAGTGACAGAACCCACAGGGTCAGAGCTGCTCGCGCCATGTCAGACTCAAAGCCTGTCACAAGTGGTGTCCCACAGGGCTCAGTCCTGGGCCCACTCTTGTTTGGCATCTACTTTTCCGAAGTACAAGCAAACACAGGAGGGTTATGGCTGACAAAGTTTGCAGATGACTGCAAACTGGGCGCCATAGTAGAAAACACATCTGACACAGATATCCTTCAGAAGGGTCTCACAGAAACGGATAACTGGTGCCAGAGCCACGGCCTAAAGTTAAATGCCAAAAAATGCATAGTCATACCCTTCGGGAAAAACAAGGTTACCCCTAGCTACCAAATAGGTGGCAATCCACTGACCACAGAAGAAGTTATCAGGGACCTGGGGACCCAGGTTGATAGTAGTCTGTCATTCGACACCCATGTAGCTAAAGTAGTTAGGAAGACCTTCTACATTGCCCACCTTATCATGAAGGGATTCTCATCTAGATCAAGGAGGTCATAGTCTCCTTTACTCATCACTCATCAGACCAATGATTGAGTACAATGCCCCATTCGGAATGTATCTGACCCGACACTTGCAGCAGCTGGAGAGGCCACAAAGTTCCTCACCAAAACGATAAAGGGTCTCAAAAATGTGTCCTAGGCTGCCCGACTGAAAGAACTCCAGCTCTATTCAGTCGCACCGCTTGCTCAGAGGTGACCTTTGCCTAACATACAAGGCCATGTCAAACCCAGATTTGATGAATATGCTTCACCTCAAAAATCTAGATCCATCAGAGCCACAAGGGCGGAGACTTAAACCTTGACACGGCTATTAATAGGACGTGCTGGAGGGATAGATTCATCACCCAAAGACTCCCTATGCTGTGGAACAAAATCCCGGTACATGTGAGGCAGAGCACCTCGCTGGCCTTGTTCAAGAGAAATCTTGACCAATGGATGGGAGATCGCAGATATACCCCAGGGATTACCTCAGTGTCACTGCTCGACAGAGGCACAGAAAAATAATGGGTATAGTTCCCCATACTAAAGGGGTGGCCTAAGCCACAAAACGATGGGCTAGGCTTGTAAATGCCCTCGGGCAGATAGCCTAGTATGAACCTATGAACCTATGAACCTATGAACATATCATTGTACATACATAATTATTTCGTCAAAATCTTAATACTGTATCATAATCTACCCTTGATGTAATTATTTCTTAAAATTGGTTTTATACTACAATATTCATTCAAGCCAGGCCAGTTATATGCATTCAAAAATATCTGCCACAAAAGAACCACAAAAGAACAAACTGACCCACCTCCACAATATCCAGTTGTTCCTATAAAACCACTACCGTTTGTTAGAGATCCTATCGAGACTAGATCTCGAACGCTTAATTTAAAAGGGGATATTGAATTATACCAAATTAATGGAAATTCACGGGCTATGAGTGAAGAAGAGATATGCCCACTCATAGAAGTACCAAATCCTCAGGCAGGACAAGAAGGGCAGAACCCAATTCTCTTAGTATACAGACTGTGGACACCGGAAGACATCCGGAAAGCCACAGAGGGAATTCCCCATCCAAAAGTTAATTTTAGAAAGTTCTTAGAAGACTTACAGGGCATGAAATTAAGTTATCACTTAAACGGAGAGGAAGTCGAAAAAGTGGTCAGACAAATAGTAAGTCCAGACTGGCACATGATCAGTGGCAACTGGAATCCCCGTGACGCTGCACTTACGACCCTCCCACATAGCAGCGCAGAACTAGACAACAGAGTGAAAGGTCTGACAGACCAAAGTTCTGAGAAATGGAAGCCTAGGGCAGACTGGGCTTGCATTAATCAATGCATCCAACAAGAAAGTGATACTGTTGATAGATATTTTTCCAGATTATTGAAATGTTTTAACAATCACCGTGGAATGCAAGTACCTGAAGATCAGACACAAGATTCCCCATATGAGCAGCAGTTAAAAAATGCATTTTTGAAAGGCTGTATTGCACCCATAAGTAGTTTCATTACTAAACATATGGTAGACCATCATACAAGCAGATTACAATCATTGCTTGAATATGCTAGACATGCCGAAAGGCATTTTAACAATAAAAAGAAAAAGAAAGCCCAAGTATTTCCTGTAAAAGATGGAGAAGTTTATTTAGTACAGTCCGGACAAAAGGGCAAAAAGAATGCCCAGGGAAACAAACAATCTGATCAGCGATCAGAGGACTTTAAAGGAAAAAAGAAAAGAGGTGAGTGCTTCAAATGTGCGAAAAAAGGACACATGGCAAGGGATTTCAGGAAAAATAAGAAGGCAGCAGTGGAAGACAAAAACGATGAGGGTGAGGACTGACTATATGAAAGTCAAAAATCACTAGATAGGAATAATAGAGAAAGGACAAATGACAATGTGATAGAAGGAGCAGAGAATGTAATAATAGGGGAAGTGCAGGAAGCTACCGATAGTAAAGAAAACGAAATATTAGACCTAGCCTTATTGAGTTTAGAACTCTATTTGGCTGACACAAAACCAGAAGTGACACTCCTGGTAGAAGGGAGGGAAGTCAAATTTTTGTGTGATTCAGGGGCATCACGATCCCTGGCACACCCCTCCAAACTACCAGAAAATTCAGAATCACATGACTTTATACTAGTAAAAGCAGCTAATGAACAGCTGTATCGGGAGCCTCTCTCCCACAACATTACAATAACAGATCCTGTTTCAGGATTAACCCAGAAAAGCAAAATTGTTGTTTCTGCAAAATGCCCAGTGAACCTTTTGGGCAGAGATCTTATGCAACTATTAGGCATAGCAGTAGTTCCAACCATGCAGGGTATGGAAGCATAACGACAGACTAATACTTTTGCAGTGCAAACGAAAGGTGAGACATTTTACTGGTACAGCCAGGACTTAGTTACAACTGGCCCTGGAGCAGTAACTGAAGAGTTAATGAATGTAGCTATCAGTAAGTTCCCCTCCCTTTGCATTGACATACAACACCTGTTGCACTGCACTCTGTATTATTGTAATACACCAGGACCTGACAAAGAATATGAAAAAGAACTGTTTAAAAATCATGCAAACAGATTAGTACTGTGTAATTTGTACTGGAACATGAAAGGGAACAGTGTAGTTAGCTGTTCATTACCCCAGGAGTTCTTTTCACTTTACAAATCAAATCTAATACCACATGTTAGTTTAACTAAAGAGGAAAATTTAAAATGGATAGACCTAGGAGAAAAAGTTACAAAATGGGAAAAACAGACAGAATCAGAACTGTCAGAACAGGGAATACAAAGACAGAAACTGAACTGGATAACACAAGCACATCCAGCTGTACACTTGCAGTCCAGAAAAGACAGCTGAGAAGCCCTCTTGTTTGAAGAGGAAGAAAAAGCTTTGTTAGACATACCAGAAACTCGCTGGTCAACAGGAAAATCAGACGTAGGACTTATTCGCACAGCAGGACCAGTTACTATCCCGCCAAAGTCAGCGTTTAGACCACAAAAGAGACAGTACCCCTTGAGAAAAGATGCAGAGGCAGGCATTAAACCCATCATAGCAGCTTTGCTTAAGAAGGGAATATTGGTGGAATCTCCCGATTTGCCATGTAACACACCCTTATTCCCAGTTAGAAAAGCAAGCGGAGAATGGCGTATGGTCCAAGATTTACAAGCTGTAAATGACGCAGTAATAACAAGAGCACCTACGGTGCCATATCCACATACCTTGTTAAATTATTTAAAACCTCAACAGAAGTACTTTTCTGTAGTAGATATCAGCAATGCTTTCTTTTCAATACCGATACACCCTAACAGCCAGTATTGGTTTGCATTTACATTTCAGGGGAAGCAGTATACATATACATGACTACCACAGGGTTATAGTAAAAGTCCAACAATATTCTCACAAGAGATGGCAAGTAATTTAGTGGGATTTATCCCACCAAGAGGTAGCCAAATTTTACTTTATGTCGATGACATCCAGCCCCTACCTAGCAAGATTGTAAGGAAGATACTGTAGCATTACTAAAATTCCTAGCAGTTGAAGGACACAAAGTAAACAAAAATAAATTGCAGCTTTAGAGGAAAGAAGTGAAATACCTTGGGTATATAAATCCAAAGATGGCAAAACATTAGATGAAGACAGAAAAGTAGCAATCTTACAAGTACCAAAACCCACAACCAAGAAGGAAATGATGTCCTTCCTGGGTACAACTAATTTTTGTCGGAGCTGGATCCCAAACTATGCTTTGCAATCTGCACATTTAACCAACCTGATTTTTAAGAAGCCTATGGCAGCACAAGATTTAATACAGTGGACACCAGAAGCAGAATTAACTTTCTGCAAGATGAAACAATTAATAGCATCATCATTAGTTTTAGGATTACCAAATTATCACAAACGTTTTTTCCAAACTGTAGATTGCAAGCAAGGTTATATGACATCAGTATTGACTCAACAGCATGGGGACAAACAACGCCCCATTGCTTATTATTCATCACAACTGGACCCAGTGGCACGGTCTCTACCCCACTGTGTACAAGCAGTAGTTGCAGCTGCAATGGCAGTGCAGGCTTCGGCCTCAGTAGTGTTATTCCACCCTCTCACATTGAGAGTGCCTCATGCAGTCGCAATCATTTTACTGCAAGAAAAGGTAGCATATCTTTCCCCTGCTAGGCATATTTCTTGTATGACTATATTGCTGAGCTAACCTCACATGACAATTGAATGATGTACTACTTTGAATCCGTCTACCTTGCTCCCAACTCCTGTGGATGGCACACCCCATAACTGCCTGCAGGTAATTGAGCAAAAGACACTGCCTAGAAAAGACCTCATGGATGTTCCCTTGGATGATGCCGAGGTGACATATTACATGGATGGCTTATGCAAAAGGAGTCCTACAGGACAGAACCTAACAGGTTATGCAGTAGTTTCTGATACTAAGATTGTAGAAGTGAAACCTCTACCACATAACTTATCTGCACAAGCAGCAGAGTTGATTGCCTTGACACGGGCATGTACCTTAGCAAAAGGTAAAAGCGTAAACATTTTTACAGACAGCCAGTATGCTTTTTCTACTGTACATTTTTTTGCACAACAGTGGAAGAATCGAGGAATGGTGACATCTACTGGCAAACCGATTAACCATGCACAGTTTTTTTTAGATTTGTTAGATTCTATTCAGTTGCCTCAGAAAGTAACTATTTGTAAATGCATAGCTCATACAAAACAACAAGATAGGATTTCAAAAGGCAAAGAGAGAGCTGACACAGCTGCAAAGCAAGCAGCCTCAGAAGCATTTCTTTTGAATGAGGAATTACAACCTTCTGAGATTTTAGACTTAGAAATGTTGAAAACTATGCAGACGCTTACTACACAAGCTGAAAAACAAAAATGGAAAAGAGGAGGAGCAATTCTCAGGGAAGCGCTGTACATTTCCAAAGAGGGAAAACCGATATTACTGTCTAATTTATTTAGATATGCAGCTTTGTTGAGCCATGGGCAGAGCCATGTCTCAACAGGGGGGATGGTACAGTTAGTGAATCGGGTATTCGCTACGTATGGGTTTTCAAACTACACTAAAAAATTTTGCCTGTCATGTCACACTTGTAATAAACATCATGCACAAGGGGCATTAAAGCCCAAGCAAGGGAGTTTCCCTACACCACCGTATCCGTTTCATACTATCTGTATGAATTTCATAGAATTGAACAAATGTGAAAACAAAAAGTACTGCCTTGTCATTGTGGATATGTTCTCCAAATGGGTGGAGGCCTTTCCGACTAGTAAACCAGATGCAGCCACTGTTGCAAAGACCCTAGTTAAAGAGATTATTCCTAGATTTGGCATACCAGAAAGGATCTACAGTGACAATGGTACACGTTTCGTTAACCAAACTATACAACAGCTAAGTCAGTATTTTGGGATTTCTTTAAAACATCACTGTGCATATCACCCTCAATCTGCAGGGTTGGTAGAGAGGCACAATGGAGTTTTAAAGAATAAGCTTAAGAAACTTATAGGAGAAACACAAAATAATTGGGTGTACTGTTTGCCCCTGGCACTGTTGAGCATGAGAACTGTTCTGAATGCAAAAGGATTGACACCTTTCGAAAAGATTGATACCTTTCGAAAAGATTTTCGGAAGAGCTTATTACATACCTCAGTGGAAACCTCTCATGCCTGCAGACCAGGAAGCAGATTGGACACTTGCAGATTACATGAGGAATATGCTAAATAACAAACATCTTTTACAGTTTAATTCTGTTTCAGATAAAGATCAAACTAACCCATCCGAAGTAGCAGTAGCCCCAGGCACTTGGGTCTGGGTGAAGACAATCAAAAAGAAGAATTGGATGACACCAAAGTGGGAAGGTCCGTATCAAGTACTGCTGAGCATACCCACAGCAGTCAAGATTGCTGAACGTTCATCTTGGATTCATTTGACACACTGTAAACTAGTCAAAAACTTTGAACTTGATAAAACTCTTGCTAACACACAGCAGCAGTAAAATGACAACAAGATCTAGAGACAATAGAAATACTGAACAATTTCAGCAGTATATTCAGCAGTGTTGCATAATCATCTTAATAACTGCATTAGTGACAATGTTCTTTTTGCTGTGGCTTTTGCAGTGGCCTCTCTTTTCTTCAGCCACATCAGCTAGACTGAACAAATGTGATTCAACACTCACAGACTGGCATCCGAACTTTAACACTTACCAAGCAATCAAATATGTGCATGCTGAGACTTTTAATATTTCAAATTGTTGGATTTACACAGCTACACCAACAGCATATGGGGGATTATTAATGGTTGCTGTCCCCCTAGGGGTCAATGAGACCTGGGAAAACTTGATTTTTGAGACTACACCTGTGAAATCTAGAGACAAAATTGCATTATTTCTACCTGTTACACAAACAGGAATTGTATGCTTTTTTAAGAATGACACGATTCAAGTAGGTTGGAGTAGATGTAATGTGACTGTTTCTTATAAATGTTATATTAAACCTAAAAATGCTAAAAATACAAAAACAATTTGTGATGCAGATTATGACTCATACTTTGAGTCCTTGCATAAAACTGTCAGTGATATACAACATAATCCTGTTCTTTTAAAGCAACTGTCTATTATAGATAAGAAAATGTTTCATGCAGGGAAAGTGTATATCAATACTAAGGTAAAAAACTGTTATTTCATATGTGGGGAAAAAGGCATACAAATGGTTGCCTGAGAATTGGTCCGGCAGTTGTTTTTTTGGGTTACCTGGTTCTGGCCATATGACACACTACAGCTTTGCCTCATGGGAGAATTTGAAACATCAGAGATGTCGCAAAGAAACCTGAAAATCCAATCAAGAAACCTGAGAATCCAGTGGGACAGATCATAGCGGGCTGGAGAAACCATAACTCTGTGAAAGACAAAAGTAAACTAGCGCACATGAACTTGAGTGACACTATCATATCCGGGGCTGGCATAGCCCCTGCATATGGCGCAGTTAAATCAATTTGGAAACTAAGAAAACTATCCAAACTTCTCGAGGTCATGAGCAATGCAACTTTTTCTGCTCTTGAATTAATGACTGATAAACTGAATGCAATGAGAACTGTGGTGCTTCAAAACCGCATGGCTCTTGACTTCACCCTAGCGACGAGAGGTGGTACATGCACTTTAATCAAAGACGAGTGCTGTTCGTTCATTCCCAACAATAAGCACGAAATTAATGATCAGTTGAAAGTGATCCAACAAGTGTCAGACATGACCAGGCCAGGCCCAAACCCACTGACGGACTTTTTCCAGAATTTGTTTGGGGGGGGGTGGGGTTCCATCCTAATGAACATCCTGATTGCCATTTGTGTGGGATTACTATTGTTAGGAGCATGCATTTGCTGTGGAATTCCCTGCATGAAAAAATTAATCAAAGATTTTATAGACATGTCAGTTTCTGAGACTTTGCATCAAAGTACTGAAATTGAAAAACTGTTAAAAAAGAAAACACTTTCATAAGTTTAAACTGAATCACTCTCTTAGCTGCAAATCCTCAAATGAAGAGGTTAGGAGAAAAAACAAACTGTTTATGCTTTTGAAATAAAATAAAAAGTATTATCAGGGGAGAAATGTTAGAAAAATATGTATTAACATATGTGTGCAATGCTTATTTTAATAAGGAAAGATTAACACGTTTTTATTCTATATGCAGCATTAGTTTTATTTGAGACTGAAAATGTGCTTTTCTGAAATTGTGCTTTCTGTCACTGCAAGATGCACTCTGACCTAGTTTGCTAGCACAGCAAAATACATGTTTTTGCCTTGGAAATGTATTGGAAAGCAGGTGATTTTCTGCTAGGTCAGGAAATTAAAAGAAGAATAATAATAATTTCTGTAGATCCATTCATTATAGACAATAAGCTCTGTTCGTGGTGATGAAAAAGTGCACAAGCTGCAAGATAGTTAGATATAATGAACAATAAACTGCTTCAGAAATCTGTACTTGCATTGTGCTTAAATTAGCCATAGTACCTAGACTTGTAACATTACATAGCAAGAAAGTTATAATTGACCAGTGGTCATCAAGGCCATCCTGTTTACTGAAAAATCTTTTTTAAAACTTTGAAGAGTCAGCTAGAAACGTGAGAAATATCTGTAAAAAAACAGAATTGTGAACTGGTGATCTGCTACGTCAGTCATAGTGGGCAATGTCTTGAAAGAAAGGTATAATAACTGTGACACTTCCTGATTTAGTCAGACAAACTCTGTAACTGCATTTTTTGTCTCCTTGCGCAAGAATAAAGTTATCTAAACTGAACCTTATGCTTTTGGTCTTTTGAAATATTTTTCTCTAACAAAGATGTAAGGACCGTCGGCGCCGACCCCCTGACCAAGGCCAACCTCAGATCCGAGAACTCCAAAGCTGAAGGTCGGATCGGGGAAGGAAAAATGGGCTGAAAAAAGGGAAGTGAGCTCCCCCCTCCTGAGGGGGGGGCTGGAAAACCCCCCATCTGGATCTGTGTATGGATAAAGCACCTCATCATCTTATCTAGATCCATGTCCGATAAAGAATGGGTTGACCGAGATGAGGCCACTGACTGCAACCTGGCCGGTCAGTGAACTGAGGCCCGGTAGACTGAATGTGCCTCCTCCAGCTCTGGGGAGAATCTCGGAGATCAGAGCTGAGGGGAGTCACAGATCTGAGCAGACTTACTCGTGGATGAGAGGTCTGGTGATCTCTTCCTCTTTTCTTTTGTCCTCGACTCTCTCCCACCCTCTACCTCTCCTCTCCTCCACTACCACAGGCTTAGATGCAAGAGTTTGAGTCCTAGCCTGGGAGGGAAGGAAAGCTAGAGGAAGAGAAGTGGGAGAGGCAGTCACAGCAGCCGCTGTGACTGAAGCCGAAGACAAGGAAGGGAGGTTCAGTGGCAGGCAGAAGACCTTTGAGGGTCAACTTGGCCTTTCTATCCTTCAAAGCTGGGTGATTGAACCCCGGACAAATAGAGCACTTTACATTAAGGTGAGCCACACCTAAGCACAACACACACGGAGTGTGGCCATCTGCTGGGGAGAGCTTATGGCCACACTTTGTGCAGCACTTAAAGATAAGCTTTTCAGCTATACTATCAAGCAAGAAGCCTTAAAAAAAGAAAGAGACAGACCAAAAACTTTCTTTCTTTAGACTAATAACACACACCCACTCACCACACTAGACTGACTAAGGGGGGGGGCACCACAGACAAACTACTCTAAACTAACTACAACTGCAAACCTACACTCGATGCCAAAGCGATGGGAGGGGAGAAAGGGTACCTATACTAACCTGAAACTGCTAAAAGCAACAGAAAATTTAGAAAAACTTTCAATCAGAATCACCCTGCTAGCTGGAGCCCTAGAGACACGATGTTTTACAAATCGCAGCAAATGTGGTCTGGGGATGGAAGGCAGTGGAGGTGTATTATGGGTAAGGGGAGGATTCTGGAGCTTGGAGCTGATGCTAGTAATCTTTGCTGGCTTGGATCTGATATGTATCAGTATTCCCACAGATTGAAGACAAAATTAAGTAAACTACTTCAGATCTCTCCTTTCACACAAGCACCTGGGCCACCATTACCAATGACCACTGGGTTCTCAACATAGTTTCCCAGGGATACGAATTTTCTTTCCACACCCTTTCAACCACAAAAGGGTTTCCAGATCTACCTCCAAACCAGTGGACAGAGGTGCAAAAGCAAGTCCTTTCCCTGCTCTCTATGAGGGCAGTAGAGCACGTTCCTGCAGAACAGAAAGGCCAAGGTTTCTACTTCAGACTCTTTCTCCTACCCAGAGAAAAGGGTACCTGGCACCCCATCCTCAATCTATCCATTCTAAACACCTTCCTGGTTATTCCAAACTTCAAAATGCTCACCCTCCAGCAGCTGTTACCCATGCATGCCAAGGATGCTTGGCTAGCCACGCTAGATCTAAAAGAGATATGCTGGACTTAACAGATTTTAATAGTACTATGATGAATTTTGCTGTAAGTGTTATGGAAATGCTTTTGGATAATTTTTTTATGTTTGAGTGTAGCTATTTTAAGCAGATACAGGGTCTAGCAATGGGGACCAGTTGCTCCCCCATATATGCAAACATGGTTATGTATGCTTGGGAATGTAAGTATGTATTTCCATTAGAATTTAATGAAAGATAGAGCTTATACCTTTATTTTTTTAGATGATATTGTTATTCCTTGTAAGGAACCTATTTCAACTCACACAGATTTGGCTACCCATTTAAATGAATTACATTCATTTCTTACATTCACTAGTAAAAATTCTAATATCAGTATTGATTTTTTAAATGTAAGGTTGAGCAAAGACTTGATAGCAAAGAAATTTTGCTCTACTATTTTTAGAAAAGAGACGTTTTCTATTTCTTATTTAAACTATAATAGCCAACATCCCTTCAAAACTAGAAAAAAACATTTTTAAAGATGAGTTAGTGAGGGCTACAAGAATGTGTTCTAATAGGGACTTACTGAGGAAGGAGGTTTTATTTATTATAGATTTATTTCTTGAGAGGGGGTACCCCGGAGATCGTATTAGTAAGGTGAGCAAAGAGGTGGCACCAGCTTGGGGTATGAAATTTAAACCCATTTTGGGTGTGGGTTTCAATCCAGCAGGGACTGTTGTGGACACCTTGAATGAGAAGTTTATAAGTAGTATGGTGCTTCCATTTGGTGAAGGTTCCAAAGAAGTTAAAGATATAATGCTAAAATACTGAACTATTTTTTGAGTAACCCTGTTTTATTCAGAATTTTTGGGGAAGAACTGAAATTTGTGAACAAAATGGGTAAGAATATGAAGTACTTGTTTGAGCACAACATTATTTTACACAATCCATTTGAGGAAGGAACTAATAAATGTGGTTGTTGCTCACATTGCAAATACATTTTGGATGAAAAAATAATCTATTTACCAAATAGGGCTCACCTGGTGGTGTTTAAACCAGGGAATTGTACAATATGTTTAGTTTACTTGGCTGTTTGTGATTCATGTAAACATTTTTATCTAGGGAAAACAGAGAGACAGCTTTGTAAACATATTTATGAATGTGTATGCAATCCTACATAAAAATGATAAAAATGCTTTGTTTAAACACTCATTGGAATGTGCAGAATTTAAAAAGTTCAGATTTGGTATTTTAGAGGCTATACATAGATCTTCAAGAGGGGTCTGGTGGAAATTGGATATTGAATTGTGTGAATTGAAATGGCAGATTTTACTTTGTTGATTCCATGAACCTGGTCATAATGAAACTTTGTCTATAGCCCCAGTTTTAAAGTATAGGGCTTTGACTAGATGAATTTGTTGTATAAAATGAGGTATGTCTTTTTTAAAAATAGTTTTTCTATTTTTTTCTAATTATTTAATTGATTAATTAAGTTGATAATTGATCAAGTATATTTAAGCTTTTGCTTGGTGTGTGTTTTTTTTATTCTGATGAAGTCTCAGTATTAACCGAGATGAAAGTGTTCAGTAAATCCATTTCATGTGGTGTAGACTTGCTGATCTGGATTTATTTCTTGAAGAACTTTGGCTTTGGGGACTCTGCTTATCCTGGTGTATTTTCTGAAGTTTGTGATGCAAGGGTGAGACATTCTGTCTTTGTGACTGCACTAGATCTAAAAGAGGCCTACCTTGAAATTCCTATCAGGGAATCATGCAGGAAATATCTCCATTTCAGGGCAGGATCTCAGCACTTTCAGATCTCAGCACTTCCCTTTGGCTTATCTACTACTTCCAAAGTTTTCATAAAATGCCTGGGTCCGGCCATTGCCTTTTTCAGACAAAGGAATATCCAGATTTACCCATACTTAGATGACTGCCTAATTCAGGCAGACAGCCAGGAAAAGCTGCTCAAGCACCTGGCCTTTGTAATGTCCCTACTAACCTCCTAGCGTACACAATCAATGAAAAGAAATCCCAACAGGTGCTCACCCAAAGTATTATATTCCTGGCAGCAAGCCTGGACACAGCATCCCAGATTGTATTCCTTACACCAGAAAAGCAAATCAAATTTTCCTGACAACCTACTTCACTCAACTAGCCACCAGACCCAAGCTATCTGCAAGGAAAATCCTGCATGCTCTGGGGTTCATGGCATCTTGCATACTACTCATTCCATATGTCAGACTACATATGAGGAAACTTCAGTGGTACCTAAATAGCCTTTGGTGTCAACAGTCTCAATACCTGGAGACTCATACCTATAATTCCTTGCCTCAGAAAAGATTTTCTTTGCTGGGCAACAGCATGATCCCACAACAAGGGACTACCTTTCTCACCACCCCTGCCATCCAGACCCTCACCACAGATGCATCAGACTACGCCTAGAGTGCACACCTAGACGGCAGGTGCATACAGGGCCAATGGAGGCCACAGCAAATCTCTCTGCACATCAACCAAAAAGAATTGATGGCAGTCCAGCACACCTTGATAGCTTTCAAACCCCTTCTCTTCCCAGGGGCTCTCCTGATCAAAACAGACAACACCACTGTGATGTGGTATATCAACAAGCAGGGAGACACTCACTCCTACCCTCTATGCAGGCTGGCCATGACCTTTTGGCACACAGCCTCTGTCATGCAACTCCACCTGTTAGCACAATTCCTACCAGGTTCTCTAAACTAAGCAGAAATATTCTGGACCCACAAGAGTGGCAGCTCAACAAAAGGACCTTCACCTTAATGACCCGGAAATGGGGCACACTGAAGGTTGACCTCTTTGCCTCCCACACCAACCATCAGCTCAGTAAATTCTGCACCAGGGAGCATCACTGCATGGCTTGGAAAGTGGATGCCTTGTCCTTCCACTGGGTCAGTCTATTGTTCTATGCCTTTCCTCCACTACCTCTCATCTGCAGGGTACTGCTCAAAATAAAGGAGGAGAAACCAAGGACAATTCTTATAGCTCCACACTGGCCTCACCAGCACTGGTACCCCTTGCTACGCAGCCTGTCACCACTGCCACCATGGCATCTTCCTCAGATTCCAAACGTCCTGACCCAGAGGGAAGGGGAATTTATTCATCCCCAATTACAGACACTCAATTTGGCAGCTTGGCTTATTCCCTAACCCCCAATAAATCTGCCAACGTCAGTAAACAGGTTCTAGATGTTATATGTGAGGCCAGATGCCCTAACACTAGAAAGTCTTATGCTGACAAATGGATAAGGTTTTGCACTTGGATTCAGGCTAAGGGAACCAATGCGGCACAGCCCTTCCTCCCTCTCATCCTGGATTACTTAGCTGACCTGCTACACAGTGCCCTCTCTTTTCCCTGTATTAAAATACATCCCTTTAATATCTCTGCTTATTTTCCCACTGAGCACCCTCTTTTCTCACACTCTTTGATCAAACAATTCCTAAGATGGGCTAGCAACATGAGGTCACCCAGAAGAGCACCAACCTGGATGACAGCGTTTCTTCTGGCCATCACTTCAGCCAGAAGAATCTCAGAGCTGCAAGCACTCATGGCTGTGTAACCCTTCATCATCTTCCATGCTGACAAGGTATTCCTCAGGACTAACCCATCCTTCATGCCCAAGGTGGTGTCCAGTGTGGCTATTAACCAATCCATTCATTTGCCCACCTTTTTTCCTAATCCCCAGAACAAGGGAGGAAGGATTTTGCACTCTCTAGATGGGCACAGACAGCTCATATTCTATCTAGACAGGACTAAATCCTTCAGAAAGTCTGATCAATTGCTGGTTAGCTTTGCTACAGGGGCAGAAGGCAAAGCCATCTCCAAACAAACCATTTCCAAATGGATAGCACACTGCTTCCATTTCTGCTGCAAACAACACAGAAAGCCTCCCCCAAGGGGATCAGGACTCACTCCACCAGATCAGCCTCCACCTCTGCAGCTTTCCTCAGAGGAGTCCCCATCATGAACATCCTGCAGCCTGCCACCTATCATCTGTTCACACTTTTACAAAACATTACCACCTGCCTCTCTTCTCCAAATCCAGGGCAAGCTTTGCCTCTGCAGTCTTGCAGGGCATCCTAGCCAGACCCTAGTTTCATTGACTGTCTCCACGCATTTTCTCAGGTTTGGAAATCAACTCAAATGTGATGACTGCAACAGTGAAATATTAAGAACATAGTGCAGTTGTGTACACTTACCATAAATGTAGATGTTTGAGTGTATTCACTGTTGCAGTCCTGGTTTCCCTCCCTCCATCCCCCTTTTTTATTCTCTTTCCTTACAAGGGACATATTGGTATTTACTTTCTACTGGTGGAATTCTTCCACCAGAGCCTGGCTCATTCTTGGGGGCTCCTGACAAGTTAGAGCAAGAAAAACTGATGTAATGGCATCGGCTGCCTTACTTTATACTACTGATGACCTGACATCAATCCTGAAGCTACAGCAACTGACACAGAAATACTAAGCCTCTGTATTTGGGCTAGCTCAGGGCTACCCTGGCAGGGAAAATCCTAATGTGATGACTGCAACAGTGAATACACTCGAACATCTACATTTTTGGTAAGTGTACACAACTGTACTTCTTTTGTGTTATTATTAAGTTAATTGGTTTTGGTGATATCTGGAGTGTATTTTTTTTTTTGTGGGCTTTCAATAAAACAAAAAAAAATGTAAGATGTGACATAGGGACACATGTATATGACACGAAACAGCTGAATAAAACCTCAGCCTATCAAACAGTGCATGCATGTAACACAAAAGCTGTAACCAGACATTTAATAAAAAAGGTGTTATAGATAAAAGGTAATTTTAATGCAATGATGCTTTCTGTAATGTATTTAAATGTCAATGGTCTCACAGATAAATATAAAAAAGAAAGAGTAGTGAACTATATTACAAAATGTAGACTGCAAATAGTTATGTTACAGGAGACACACTTAAAAAGAAGTGAATGTCTGAATTTGATAAAGAAAGCTTTTCAGGATTGTTATTCAGTGGAATACCTGGGACAAAGGAAAAGAGGAGTACTTATATTAATTTCTAGAGGAGCTGCAATAGTGGTAGAAGAGGATAAGAAGATGATAATGGCAGATTTATAGTGCTAAGGGGCTACTGGCAAGGGAGTAGGATTACACTGGCATGTATTTACATTTCACCTAAAACTGCTATAATCAAGCTTATGAAAATTCTGGGAGAAATAATCAGTTTTCAGCAAGGAATACTACTTATAGGTGGGGAATGGAATGTTATTTGCAACAGTAAAGATGTGTCTGGGGGGCAGAAGGGAAAGTATAACAAAGGAGGGTAGATTTTTGAAGATATTTATGAAAATATTTGGCATGGACGATGTGAATTCAGTAATAGGAGTATGGAATGAATTTACATATTATTCCCCAATATATATATATATATATATATATATATATATATATATATATACTCTGTCAGATTCCTTAAGTGACCATCTTCCCACCTACATTCAGTGACACCACATCCAATTATGCAAACCTCATACTTAAAAGATTGTCGCAAACTTTCCTGCTTCAACTCAGATATCTTTAACCAATCACTCTCCTCTATAAACTGGTCCTACCTACACCACCTCCCCTTGGAAGAAGCTACCTCTAAATTCAACATCATCTTCCTAGACACTCTAAACTCCCTTGCTCCCATAAGGAAAATATGAGTAAAAGCTAACTTTACACATGGCTTACAAAATTCTCTCTCTCTTTCTCTCTCATGCACAAGAGAGATAACACAGATAATGCATGGAAAAACTGGCTAAAAACAAATTCCCTGCAGCTGTACAAAAATATAAGGATCTCCATAACTATACCAAAAAACAAGTTAGCTATGACAAGAAGATCTTCTTCCAAAAGCCACTATCTAACCTGCACTCCAATCCAAAAGAATTCTGGATCACAATCAACAAACTACTTCATCCAGGTAATTCCTCAACACCTAACCCCTTCCCCAGTAGCTCTGCCACTGAAACTGCCACATGTCTGAACTCATTCTTCATTGAATCCATCAAAAACCTAACTGAAAAGGGCAACACTATCTTTAGCCCCACATCACCTTCTCCATCAACCCACCTTACCTCCTTTTCACTAAGGCCTGTCCCCACTGCATATATAAAATCACCGCTCAACAAACTCAAAACATGCTCAGCACTTGCTGACAACCTACCTTCCACCATCCTAAAACTTGCAGCAAACTCCATTGCATATCCTGTCTCCATACTAATCAACAGATGTACGAAAGAATCTATAGTCCCTGACATCTGCCAGAAATTCTGTACCATTCCCTTACGCAAAGGTGGGCACTCCACTGACCCCTCTAACTTCAGGCTTATAGCCATCCTGTCTCCCTTATCAAAAATACTCAAAAAGTGTATATACAAGCAGCTGTTAAATTGCCTCCTAGGAAAACCTTCTAACCCTTACACAAAATGGCTTCCACCCTAACTATAGCATAGCCACCACACTAACATAATTCACTCACTCTATCTCCAAAATTCAAAGTACCCTCCTGCCTATTCCTTGACATTTCTAAAGCCTTTGACACTGCCTCCCACAACAAACTTCTGTCAAAACTGTCAGACTTCAATCTTTCCAACTCTACTACTTCCTGGTTCTCTAGCTACCTTTCTAACAAACATCAGTCAGTCAGGTGGCATTCTGCTCACCCCCCTTTCCTCCAGTACAAACCAGGATCCCTCAAGGCTCAGTCCTTGGCCCTCTACTTTTCGACATCTTCACAAACAACCTCTACACATGAGTCCCTAAGTCCACTGTAATACAATATGCTGATGACTCTACTATAATCTCCTCCTCATAAAACCTCTCACAGCTCATCACCCTAACCCAAGAATCACTCCACTCAACTGAAAGTTGGCTAACTAGCAACCAGCTCCTTCTAAATCAAAAGAAAATCAAGCTCCTCCTCTTCCTACCCAAATCACTGTCTCATCACAAATTTACCTTCACTATAACTTCCCTCAATAACACAATCATGAAGGCAAAACCTCATACAAAACTACTAGGAGTATTAATTGATGATCAACTAAAATTCAGTCTACACATGCAACAATCGATAAAAACAAAAACATCAAAACTAGGCTTGCTTCATAAGAACAAAAAAATCTCCCACAAAAATCCAAACTGTCTCTCTTTAGGTCAGGCCTGCCTACTACCTAGTCTATTATATGCACCCCGATACTCACTAATCTACAGACAAATCTTATGTCAAAGCTTAAAATTACATACAACAATTGCTAGATTTGCTGTAAATCTAGCTTATCACTCACACCACTGGTTATCATTAAAAAAACTTCAGTGGCCTGAATTCCAACAACCCCTCCTCCCTCAGCTAAAACTAACTCACACCTTCCTTCACAATCCTATCTTGCTCAGCTCTCTCTACTATTATCTCCCTCTATTCTCCGAATCATAGTCTTCATAACTTTGATCAATACCTTCTGGAAATCTACAAGCCCCAAAAAAATATTGGCAAACTTTTATATAGTTACTCTGTTGCCAAATTTTGGAACAAACTCCCTCTGTCCCTAAGAACTATTCCTACTTCAAACAGCTTCAAAAAACTCTTAAAAGATCACCTGATTAACTCTAGGACTTATTCTTGCCATGACCCTACATAAATATACTTTGCTCTCTCTCCAGCCCCTAACCATTTCCTACTCTAACAGTAGAACCTACATTAACTTCTTCCTCTAACGTGTGTCACTTCTTTTCTTTTTTTGCTACTATGTTATATTGTACTGCATATGCCTAGCTGCAATTGTTCTAAATCTCTCATGTATATGACTGTTTGTATAATTGTCAACTTTTTAGCTATATTCACAATTATTACTATATTTATGTTAATTATTTAAGTGTCATTCATTGTCATTTTATTATGGAACTTTTCTCTGTGGGTGCCCACTGAAAATGGGTCCTTTCTCAGTCGGACTAATCAGGTCAAGAAATGTCAAAGTAAAATAAATAAATAAATATAAAAACTGGCTAGGCTAGACAGAATTTACATTTCACAAGAACATGTACATTTAATTGAAGGTCTTGATATGCCCCAATAACTATTTCAGATCATGCACCAATAATAACTAAAATAAAAATACAGGGTAATGAAATAAAAATGAGACACTGGGGCTTTCCCATCTATCTGTTGAAAACGAGGAATTTATGGAATATGTAGTGGAGATTATTCAGGAGCTATTACAGAGGACAGAAATTTCTTATGAAAATATAGCTAGGGAGTTAGATAAAATTAAGGTGGAGTTTAAAAATATGGAGGAAATAAAAGAAAGGGATTTATGGTTAAGAAGTAACAAGAATTACTTAGGGAGACTGACAAATGTTAAAGTGTGCATAATGGGGGAATCTCACAGAACAGGAAGAGGATCAGCTGCGGAATGCTAAACAGAAAATAAGGGATTACCTTGATAATATGCATGTATTTAATTTTAGAAAGATTACTGTTAAGCAACTCTTCTTTTTTAATAACAGTAGAGCACAAAAACTTTTATGACAATGACTTAGTCCACAGACAGTAGAAAGGGCTGGCGCCAAGCTTAGGGAGTCTAAAACAAAGAAGACAACAACTGATTCTATGAAGGTATTAGAAATATTTTGGAACTTCTAAGAAAGTCTGCATAAAGCAGAGAAATATGGAAATCAAGAAAAGATACAAACAGAAATGTTTATGGAAGAACTAAATATGCCAAGGATAGAGGCAGATGTGGCTCAGTCACTAATGGTCAGGATAGGAGGAGATGAGATAAAAATTGTAATGTATAACCAATCTACAGAAACGTCCCTAGGCACAGATGGTATTCCTGTGGAAGTTTGTAAGCTAGGAGGTAAAAAAACTGATAAAGATCTGGAAAGTTTTGTTTAACAGTATTTTAAGAGGAAGAGAAGTACCATCATCCTGAAGGAAAGCAGTGGTAGCTGTAATAGCTAAAGAGGGTAATGACCCATCAGACCCAGCTTCACACATGCCCATTTCATTACTAAACCATGAGTATAAAGTGTTCATCCCTATGATGGCTAAAATAATGACAAAAGCAATGCCAAAATTAATAAATATGGATCAATGTGGTTTTGTGGAGAGGAGGCAAACATTTGACAATGTTAATGGAACATTGTTGATCCAGAAAGAAGCAGAATTTAAGAAAATACCATTGTTGTTGGTGGGTCTTGATCCAGAAAAAGTATTTCACAGAGTAAGCTGGGATTTGATGACCAGTGCAATGGAAGCATTTGCATTTCCTGAAGAAACTATAAGGTTGACTAGGAGGATATATGAGGGATTGGAGGCAAAAATAAAAAAATGGGTGGGATCATCTCTGATAATTTCTGCTTGAGCAAAGGAACCAGGCAGAGGTGTCCTCTTTCCAATTTGTTATTTGTATTATATTTAGAATCACTGGCAAATAAAATAATGGTCTCAGAAATTCAAGGACATAATTGGTATGATAGTCCAGAAAAGCTGGCTGTATTTGTAGATGATATTATTTTATACCTGACATAACCAAAAAGAGACATTGCAGTGCTGTGGAATATTTTAAGACCGTTTCAGATCTTTTCAGGATATAAAATTAAAGAAGCTAAAACAAAAGCAACAGCAGTAAATTTTGTACCCTCACATGAATTGGTTCAGCAATATTCATATTTATGGGGACAAGAAAAATGAAGTATTTGAGTATGGATTAAAAATTATTCTAGTGTGGTAGTTAGGGATATGTAGGAAGAGACCAAAGAAAAGATAATACAAAAACTGAGAAAATGGAAGCTTTGTTATATCGATATGGATAGTAAAATACAAGCAATCAAAACATTCTAAGTCCCTTTAGTCTTATACACAGGTCAGGCATATTTTTATCAATCAGAGGAGAAGTTGTGGACAGCATTTAATAAAGAGCTGAAGGAGTTTATCTGACAAGAGAAGATGGCCAGAGTCAAGTGGGATAAGCCGATTCTTCCATTAGAACAGAGTGGATTTGATTACCCAATTTAAAGGGGTATTTCAAAGCTACACACTTATGGCTCCTATACATAGCACAAGCAGAAAACTATAATTCAAAGTGGAAAGGGATGATGGTGAAACAGGGGGGAAGCTCAAGGAACAAGAAGAGACTGGGATTTTGGATGCATGCCTTTAAGGAGAATAGTAATATTCATACAGAATATTATATCCATAAAGCAGCAGAAAGTATTCTAAGAACTAAGCCAACATGGGAATGGAGGAAGGAGATTCTGCCAATAGGGATGACTGCAATTAGGGATATAGATAATAGGGAAGAGAGGAATTTGTTGGAGAAAACTGGCAAAGGAACCAAGGTATTGGGAGCAAATAACTAGAGAGGGAAAGGTAATAGAATGGTAAAAAGCTAAGAATTTATTTGGACTGCAGGTTAGAGATTATCTTCTCTATCAAGGACTGATATCAGTGTATAGGCAAATAGAAAGAAATAGGGGTGTCCTACATAAAAGACCAGCACTGGCAGAGTTTTTAGTAGAATCTAGAACAGAAGCTGCCATTAAAAAGGGAATAATTAGTACGGCATATAAAATATTGTCTGATAACTATAAGAATCAATCAGATGACACTAGAAACAATTAGGAAGAGAGCCTGGATAAGCAATGCACAAAGAAACAATGGGAACATATATGTATGCATCCCAAATATGCAACAAAAGCTAGAAGATTTAGGACTTTTGCTTGGAAATGTTTACAACAGATATTTTTATAACTCAAGTAGACTCCAGAGAATTTTTCCTCAGGAAGACAGCAAATGTTGGAAGTGTAACAGGATACTTTAAAATATATTTGGACGGTGCAGTGGTAGCATTGTCGCCTCACAGCAAGAGGTCTTCAGTTCGATTCTCAGCTGGAGTGCCTTCTGTGTGGAGTCTGCATGTCCTACATATGTTCATGTGGGTTTCCTCTGGGTACTCCGATTTCCTCCCATGTTGTAAAAACATACATCTGGAGCATTTCTCCCCAGGCCTCTGCTGAAAATTGTCTTTGTTCCAAGTCGGACTTTCCCAGTAAGCAAATGTTAAATAAATATTTTCTCGGAGTATGGTGGGTTGGTGGACTTTAAGGATTCTCTGCAGGATACATTGTCAGAGATGCTGGGTGGTGGATTGGTGTGATAAGGGACATGATTTTTCTAAGCTATGATACAGACTCGGAATTGCCTAGACATGGTAAGGGCTTGCTGTGTCTAATTATGGTGGCTACCGAAAAAGCAATTACTAAAAAATGAACAATCTAAACCAAGTATATTAGAAGTACTGAATATAGCAGCAAAGATAAAACAACTGGAATTGAGATCTTTAGAAAAGGGTAGGAAAAAACTACATAGGAAAAATAGGAATTACAGAAACAAAATATACAGAGGAGTAATGAGATTTAAAAGAAGGCAGGACTTAACTGAGCTATGCAATGTTTGGCTGAAAATTACTGGTTAGATTATAAATGATGTAAAATGCTTGCAGCTAGGATTGTGGGTGTGCTTTGTTTTCATTTATATAAATGTATGATTGTTTATGTCACAACAGATGGTTTAATAAAGATGTTTCTTGTTAAAAAAAAAGGCTGGAAGAGTAATTCCCAGAAAGTTAGAGCCCTTTTCACTAAAATATACAAACAACTAAGGAGCTTAATAAAATTCACCAAAGCCAAGTTTGAGGTCAAAACAGCTTTTTTAGTTATTTTTTGTAATCTCAAAAACAAAATGCAGCAATGTGCTGAGCTGATCATGAATGATGTTACCTACACTGAGGCTTAAGATACAACTAACCTACTGGTTGATAAATTCAGCTGTAATTTTACCCCACTTTCTCCTCCATCTGTCCCTCAAGGTATATCTGAAACTGACTCACCTCCAACTATCACACAAGACCAAGTCCTAAAAGTGCTGTCCTGTCAAAAGCTAAAAATGCCAAATTGATGGGTCCTGACAATATCCCTGGATGCATCTTAAATAGCATGAAGCATGACTTAGCCACACCCCTAACAACACTGTCCAATCTCAGCCTCCACACTGGTTTTGTACCAAGTGAATGGAGAATAGCTATAGCAATTCCCTTGCATAAGGGAGGACTTTTTACAGACCTAGGCAATTACAGACCCATAGGTCTGACCAGCCTCATATGCAAAGCCATGGAAAGACTTATCATGGAATTAATCAGTCAGGACATCAGGAACCTCTAAACAATGGACCTGTCTCAGCTTTAATTCATCAAGGGCAAGTCATGCTTACTCAACCTGTTGAATTTTACGAAAAGGTCACCAAAACAATGGATGAAGGCAATGTGGTTCACCCTGCATACCTTAAACTGTCAAAACGTTTGACTCATTTCCCCTCTCAGGCATAGTAAAAAAGCTAAATAAAATGGGAATAAATCCCTACATCACCAGTTAGATTGCCAAATGGCTCACAGATAGGGCACAGATAATCAAAATAGAAGTTACCTCCACTAAGAGACCTGTCACCATTGGAATTCCCTGGTGTTCTGTGCTGGGACCTCTTCTCTTTGGCATTTACTTTTCTGAAGTAAAGAAGAAGAGATATTACATTGAATTAAATTGAGAAGAAGAGGGATTAAATTGATCAGTCACAGCATGAAGTTATGGGAAAGAGTAGTGGAAGCAAGGTTAAGAAGGGACGTGATGATTAGTGATCAGCAGTATGGTTTCATGCCAGGAAAGAGCACTACAGATGTTGATGGAGAAGTACAGAGAATGTCAGAAGGAGTTGCATTGTGTTTTTGTAGACTTAGAGAAAGCATATGACAGGGTGCCTAGAGAGGAGTTGTGGTATTGTATGAGGAAGTCAGGAGTGTCAGAAAAGTATGTAAGGGTGGTACAGGATATGTATGAGGGTAGTGTGACAGCGGTGAGGTCTGCAGTGGGAGTGACGGATGCTTTTAAGGTGGAGGTGGGGTTACATCAAGGATCAGCTCTGAGCCCTTTCTTATTTGCAATGGTGATGGACAGGTTGACAGACGAGATCAGACAGGAGTTCCCGTGGACTATGATGTTTGCAGATGACATTGTGATCTGTAGTGACAGTAGGGAACAGGTGGAGGAGACCCTGGAGAGATGGAGATATGATCTAGAGAGAAGAGGAATGAAGGTCAGCAGGACTAAGACAGAATATATCTGTGTGAATGAGAGGGAGGATAGAGGAATGGTGAGGATGCAAGGAGTAGAGGTGGTGAAGGTGGATGAGTTTAAATACTTGGGGTCAATAGTTCAGAGTAACGGTGAGTGTGGAAGAGAGGTGAAGTAGAGAGTACAGGCAGGATGGAGTGGGTGGAGAAGAGTGTCAGGAGTGATTTGTGGCAGACAAGTACCTGTAAGAGTGAAAGGGAAGGTCTATAAGAGGGTAGTGAGACCAGCTATGTTATATGGGTTGGAGACAGTGGCATTGACAAAAAGGCAGGAGTTTGAGCTGGATGTGGCAGAATTAAAGATGCTAAGATTTGCACTGGGTGTGATGAGGATGGACAGGATTAGGAATAAGTATATTAGAGGGTCAGCCCAGGTTGGAAGGTTTGGAGACAAAGCCAGAGAGGCATGATTATGTTGGTTTGGACATGTGCTGAGGAGGGATGCTGAGTATATTGGGAAAAAGATGCTAAAGATGAAGCTACCAGGTAACAGGAAAAGAGGAAGGCCTAAGATAAGGTTTATGGATGTGGTGAGAGAGGACATGCAGGTGGTTGGTGTGACAGAACAAGATGCAGAGGACAGGAAGAAATGGAAACAGGTGGTCTGCTGTGGCGACCCCTGATGGGAACAGCCGAAAGAAGATGATGATGATGGGAAGTCATCTACCCCAGGGACATTGACAATACACCCCTAAGAGTTGATTCAATTGTTCAGGATTAGGGAACTTATATGGACAGTGACCTAACATTTGACCAATATGTATCTCCTGTTGTAAGACATTCTATATTGCACAGCTTATAAACAATTGCATCTAGATCTACGGGTGTCATTGTCCTCTTTACTCATTAGGCAAATCATTGAACATAATGCCACGTTTGACATATATGCATCCATACACATGCAACAACTGGAGTACCTACAGAGATACCTTACTAAAAATGATACAAGGCCTAAACAACATATCCTACATGGACTAACTCCAGCCCTGTCACTATACTCGGTATCCTATAGTCTGCTAAGAGGTGATCTGTGTCTGCCATACAGGGCATTCTTAGGTCCATTACTGCTAGATATAACTTTAAACTTGGATGCTGATGATGAAGGAAGATAGGAACGTGGGCTGACTTAGTGGTAAATGGTTTGCTAACTCATGACCAGAGTCATATAGGGGAAAGGGATTGTTAAATATCACATTGCAGGATCTAAAGCCGTTTTGGGCAACTTTAAAGGTGTGGGGTCAGGAGCACTGTAACAAAAAGATCTGATTTTACTCTTACAATCAGACAGTGGTACAGGGGTTGTGCAAAGTGGCATCTCACTCATTCTCAGTATAACCTATCTTGAGGTATTTCATTTTACATTGCTTAAACTGGTAAAGAAAATGACATTTCTGACAGCATGTTTTATTAAAGCTAAGCAGATGTGGGCTCAGGATCTGTAAGGCAACAGAAGCAGACACCCATTCCTGAGGAGGTACAGGAGAGTGGAAATGTATCATGGGCACATTACCTTTAGAGTCATGGGCTTCCAGCACCTTAAAATGGTTGAGTGAAATTCATAGGCAACTACTCAGGGCTGCCTACTTATGGCTGTCATTTTGATTTGCTAATACAATACTTATCATATAGCAGGTGTGAGGATAGTGCAGTACAGACCATTAGTGTTCTTTTTATGGCTCTCAGGTTTGTATTTCAATCTCAAGGGTTAGTAAACTTGACAAAAGATTAGAAGGTCAATAGGGTGGTATAGATATGTAACTCTGGAACAACAACAAGCATAAAAAATATAATTTTTTTTTGCAGTGGGGGCAAACAGATCCCTCCTAATTATATATTCTAACTCCAGACAGAACTACAGTGGGGAAAATGCAAACCCATGTTCCCCACTGTGTGGCAATCAAGGAGTTTTGATGTTTCCAGTTTGATATTGAGTGTTTTGAGTACTTCACCAGTCATTAAGATAAGACAGACCCATATAGGTGTATATATAAAAAGAGAGAGAGAGAAAGATGTACTTTTACTGGGAGATGGAACTCTTTCATCACATCTGCTCACTTAAAAATAGTTTTATCTTCTCAACATTCTTAATAACTAGCTTCATAGCACATCAGAAGCTTAACAAACTACTGTGGACAGAAGCAAAATGTATTTTTAATCATATTTTAATTTTATATGTAATATCCATACACCCTTCAGCACTCTCTGTGGTTAATAGTATTTTATAATTTGTTTTGCATCAAAATAGTTTGATAAATCCTGTCATAATAAAGTGATTTTTGTCTAAGTTAAAAGTGTTATTTTGCATTTTTGTTATTTATTTATCTCAGATTGATAACTGGATAAATGGACTGGTCAACAGATCCTTTTCAGTTCCAACCCTAGCACCATGGTGCAAGACACAAACAAAAATTATACGTAGACTAAAGAATACACAGAGGTACATGTAGTACAGCAACACAGTAGAAACAATGCATTTGTATGTTATTTATAATTATATCATTTACATTATGTAGAATTAACAGAATCTTCTCTAGATAAACTCTAGGTACCGTGCAGTCACCGAGACATGGTTCAAAGGTGTGGAAAGCACCACAGCCATGGAGAGCTATAATGCCTTCCATACATTCAGATCACAAACTGTGGGTGAAAGAACCAAAGGAAGAGGTATATTCATCTTTATTAAGGATAAGTACACCTCAAGACTGGTCAGACAGTATGAGTCTCTTGAGCTACTCCATGTCCAATTAGCTATAGATAAAGCCCCCTACCACATCATAGGTAGTTAAAGGTCCCCCACCATGAAACAGAAAAAGTATACTGCATACCTGGATTTATGGGAGCCACTGCCATACAGCCCAACATCTCACTAATGGGGGATTTTAATTATCTTACCATTGACTGGGAAATATACACAACTACAAACAAGCTAGCTCAGAAGTTCTTGGACTTTCTCAATGCAAATTCTCTGAAACAGCTAGTCAGCACACCCACAACAGGTTCAAATGTCGTGGACATAATACTCACAAACACGGGAGAGTATTGCTCCCTCATCCCTGGTGAGATGCCCTCCCAGGCAAGATCAGACCATAAATAAGTCTTGTTTGATGTAATTATAAGATCAGAGACCCCATCAAGCTCAAAAACGCTTAAGCATTTTTCCAAGACAAATTATCTCCTACTAAGTGGTATAAGAAGTTTAAGTCCCCTGAAACGTAGATAACATGGACTCCTGTGCAGACATGTACACCAATGCCCTATATAACCACTTGAGCAGTTGTATAGAATCAGCTTTACCTGACCAGATTAAAATCAGGTCTTTCTGAAGAAACAAGCCACCCTGGTGGACCCCTAGTATAAACAGGCTATGTCACAAAAGAAATAAACTAATGTTCCAGAAACAAGAGGGAACTGGCTCAGCATAGGAAGAAATCCATCTCTAGCTTAAACAAACAAATCAGAGATCTTGTCAAGTCCACCAAAGCTAATTACAAAGCAAAAATAGCCTCCCTAGCTAAGGATAATCATTCTTTAACTGCATCCAAAATTTAAAAGGGAATAACCAGCTATGGGCTGAAATAGTTGTGGATGGCACCACCCACACTCAACTAGAGATAGTAGCCAACATGCTAGGTGACAGATTTGGAGCAAATTTCACCCCCTGTTCCCTCCAGTCATTCCCCCAAAGTATACCTGCCATCATTCCTCAGCCTATTATCTCAAGAGAGCAGGTCATCTTGGTACTTTCCAAGGCCAAAAACACGGCGTCCATGGAACCAGACAACATCCCAGGTTGCCTTTTAAACAACTTAAAACATGACCTAACAGACTCACTTGGATCCCTGTTTAACCACAGCCTGTGAACTGGCTATGTTACAGCAGAATGGAGGATAGCAATAGCAATCCCTCTGCACAAAGGGAAACCATCAACTGACCCTGGGAATTATAGGCTCATAAGCTAGGCTAGCCTCATCTGCAAGGCCATGAAAAGAAAAATTATGGACCTTTTAACAATGACATAGGTAATCTCCAAACTCTGGAACCAGCCCAGTTCAGATTAAATAAAGGTAGATCACACCTGTTAAAAATGATTGACTTCTTCGAGAAATATCACCGAAGCCCTGGACAAGTAAAAGACAGTGCATACCACCTATCTTGACCTAGCCAAGGTATATGACACAATCTCCCACTCAGATGTTATAGAGAAACTCTCCCAGTTGGGAATTAACCCCTACATTATCAGAAGGATAGCTAACTCTCTCATTGATAACACACATACTGTCAAAGTGGGTGACCTTGCCTCTAGCAAAAGACCAGTTACCAGTGGAGTACCACAGGGTTCTGTGCTGGGCTCTTTAGTGTTCCAAATTTATTTTTCAGAAGTCCAGGCAAACTTGGACAGCCTTTGGCTGACCAAGTTCACAGATGATTGCAAACTGGGAGCAATCACTGAGTTCCCCCAACGATGTTAATATACTGCAGACAGGGTTAACACAGACAAATGATCTGTGCCAAAGCCACAGATTAAAGCTAAATGCAAAAAAATGCATTATTATTCTCTTTGAGACAGCTGACATCCCTGCTAATTACATTATAGACAGCACCCCCCCTAACTGTAGACCCAGTGGCACATGATCTGGGCACTCAGGTTATAGCAATCTGAACTTTGAAGACCACATATCCACAGTAGCAAGGAAATCTTTTTTTTTTATTTCTCCAAGTCTTTTGGGTTTCGAATACCATGACGGGAATGGACCCCATTCCTAAGTCAAAGTATGATTAAAGTTCATGAAATTAGTATTGATTTAATCTTTGATGTCAGCCAGAAGTGCTCTTCGCAGCACCCGCAATGTGCCCAGTAATGACTCCTTCTGCAGTTCAAATGGAGTTACATGTGTTGGTAATATATCCAAATACAATTGTAAATTCTTTTTTGTAAGACCCATTGCTCCTACTACTATTGGAACTGTCTGGGTATCTTTCTTCCAGATTGCTCTCATTTCTGCCTGCAGATCCTGATATTTTATGACTTTGTGTCTGTGCACAAGACACTGTAGTCACTGGGTGTGGCAATTGAAATGATCAATGCTATTTTTGTCTTCTGTTCTTGGACCACTATTTCCATTTTTCTAGCATCTGTCTTTTGGACTGTTGGTAATGGGTGATCCCCATGTGATATAAACTTTATCATTTTCTATGATGCTTTATGGCACAGTTCCAGTGTTTTTCAGCCACTTCAATACCATAATGTTTGCACAATCCCCAGTGCAACAGTCTCGCCACATTATTATGCCTTTCAGTATACAGTCCTCCTGCCATTAGTGTGTCGCAACCAGCAACAAGGTGAGTGACTATTTCCAATTCGGTTTTATAAAACCTACACTTGTCTGTTTCTCCCACATGTTCAATAGACTTTGTAAACCAGCATGTATGTAACCCACTATCTTGGGCTGCCAATATTAACCTTTCATTTCCTGGTTTGAATTTGCCGTTCCTTAACCATTCCTGCATTTGTTCATGATCAACATGAGGTTCTTCCAGAAGTTTTCTATACTTGCAACTATATGTTTTTTTCACATTTCTTGCCTTCTCATCTGGTCCTTCACCTTACTGTGTTTTGGCACATTCAGTTGCTGCCTAGTTTTTATCTGCTTCTGGTCTGATTTCCATTCCTGCTTGATGTCGATATGCTTCTGTTAAATTAAACAGATAAGTCATCTTAGATTTATTCTCCTGATGTTTCAAAACGTTCACTACATTTGGATCTTGTGAGGTGAGTAGATATGTGTGGAGTCCCACAATTGCATATCTATACATGTAATCAATTTCAAGGCCCGTCCCTCCTTCAGGACGAGGAATATATAATCTTTGTATACACTGATTTTTATAAATCATTTGGTGAGCATGAAGCATCCTTCTTGTTTTAATATCTAATCTATTTAACACTTTTTGGGGCCAGTCAATCACTCCAAAACTGTAAGTTAGGACAGGAAGAGCAAATTGATTTATAGCTTGGATCTTGTTCCTAGATGTCAATGCTGTTCTCAGGATTAATTTAAGTCTTCTAAAGTATTCCTTACTGAGTTTTATTCACATTTGTTCATGTTTTATTGCTGATCCTTCAAAATTCCCAGATATTTATCCACTCCCTCTTGCTCAAGTTCTTTTATATCACATACTTGTCCCAAACGGATGTTTTCCCTGGTGCTGCAGTTTTCCTGCTTTAAAGCTTGCTTTCGCACATTTATCAAGACCAAATGACATTCTAAAAAGTTTTGACAACCTGCAGCTGTGCTTTCAGTTCCTCTTCTGATGAGCTATACAGTTTTAAATCATTGACAAAGAGAAGAAGAGAAGTAACTAGACTTTGTTGTTTTCTAGGAGCTAAATTATAGCCATGGTCTAAGCTGTTAAGTAGAGCTTAATTGGTTAAAGGCAAGACAGAATAGCAGCAATGACAAAGATTCACCCTGAGCTTTGGCCGGGTAAGATCTAGCTGTATTCAACTGGACATATAAGAGAATTTAAGTACCTTTTATCTGCACTTTTTTCAAATAATACAGCATTTCAATTGATTTATTTGTGTTACATTGAATATTAACTGAACAGAAAGTTTTGACTTTGTTTTTTCAGTTAGTTGCCCACCCACTCTCCCTGGTTTTGTTTTGGTGTTAAGCTTGGTGGCTTTGAAACTGCCCGCCCTTCTTGTAAATTTGTGTTTGAATACTCCTGGGCCCATCTCATTTGCTCACTCAACTGAGTGCAGTGAGATCATATTCTGATTTCAGGCACTCCTACTGTGTACAAAGAAAGCATCTGGGAAAGAAAAAAAATACGCTTATTTCCTGCCTTACCTGTAAGTGGTCTAGACTGTTTGTAGGCTTCTGAGCCCCCAAGCCTTTCTGTGTTGAAGGGAAGCCTTCTAGCTTAATTTTGTTTCTTAGAACTAGCCAGTGTTTTAGTTTCAGCACTCAAATCTGTTTCTTTGAAATCCGCACTTGTTCAGAACTCGTTGTAAGCACTAAATAAGCTGCAAATTACTACAGCACTCAACTTTCCTCACTTGTCTAGAGGAAAGCAGTTTTTACTACTTCATAAATAAGCATCTATCCAGTCATGTCTAAGGGTCAGCTCCCGGTGAGTTCTCCTCTCTACCTGATGAATCTGGGCATCTTGGGGCAATGCAGCAATTGCCTCATGTACACAGACAACCCTCTCCTCCTACCACCCAACACTACAACCTGTGAGAGATGCACTTATATAGCCAAACTGGAAGCAAAGCTCTCTTCACCCAAGACTGGACTATACAGTCAAGAGGAGAAGGTAAACACTTGCACCATACCACACTCATCACATAGTCCCTCAAAATCTACACCACCAAAACACACACACATGGAAATACAAAACACACACCTACATTCAAGGAGGCTCTCAATAAAAACCTACCCAAGCATCAGGGACCTCCAAAGCAGAAACGCAAGCAAACCCCACCCCTCAACACAACCCAAATGACACATAGCCCACAAACTCAGTGTGCCACTCAACCACAGCCCATAAAACATAATAATGTGCCCAACACTCTAGTCATAGGTGACGCTATAATCAGGAACACTGATGTTCCACTCACCAGGCTAAACAAGGAGAAAGTTACTGTCAGCTGCCAGTCAGGTACCAGGATCCGCCACATAACACATGCACTCAGGTCACTTCACAACAAGTACAAATATGACACTGTCATTGTCCATGTTGGTGTGAATGACCTGAGATGTACCTCCCTGGACTACATGAAAAGAGACATGGAGGAGCTCTCTGATCTTGTAGACCAGGCAGGTATGACCCTAGCCCTGAGTAGCATCCTGCCATCACCCAGAATGATACCACAGTACAAGGACAAAATGACTGACTTCAACAATTGGCTAGGCTTCTGGTGTCATTCTAAGGAGATCCAGTATTTGTCTGCCTGGGACGACATGATCGACAGACCACGATGCTTTGCCAGAGATGGCCTGCATCTGTCACCCTTGGGATTCCAGATACTGACTAAGGCTCTTGCCACCCGTATAGTGCCTTTTTTAGGCAAGGTTCAAATGACAAATTCACCACCCTAACAGGTACAAGCAAGCAAAATCTGAGGGTAATGCTACTCAATGCTAAAAGTCTAAACCTCAAAATGCACTCACTCGAGGCACTCCTTAAAATGGAGAACATCGACATCTGTGCAGTGACAGAGACCTGGTTCAAAGCTCCAGAGAGCACCCCTGCATTACCAGGCTATAATTCATATCACACCTTTCAGCCACCTAACCGGGAAAGAAGCACTAAAGGTGGAGGAGTGTCCATATTCATTAAGGATATCCACACCTCCAGGCTAGTTGCACAGCATAATGCATCCGAGATTATCCATGTGCAACTAACTCTGGGCAAAACCGCAATCCAAACTGTAGCTTGCTACAGACCCTCCCACCATGCCCCAGGATTCCCACTCCTCATTTCTTGATACACTGGAAAGTATTAGGGTACAAACCAATACCCTAATAATGGGCAATTTCAACTACCCCACCATTAACTGGAAAAACTACTCATGTATCAACTCTTTTGCTCAATGTTTTCTGGAATTCAAAAATTCCAACGCCTTAGATCAACTTATACACACCCCCACAAGGGGCAGCAATATCCTAGACCTGGTCATTACCAACATGGGCAACTGGTGTAACACACTAGGGGTCAATTCCTCATTGGTCGAATCCGACACAAGCTAATCACCCTAGACATCCACATCCCGCCCCCACCCCCAGTTAGGGAAACCACTGTAAAAAAATTCTCCAAAGCCAACTTCACACTTCTTAATTCAGAAGTGGCAAACTTCATGACACCCATGCAAATGGACAATAGAGGCATGACTGCTGAATCCTACACAAATGCACTTTATAAGCACTTACACAAGTGCATGGATCATGCTGTCCCTAATAGAACCAAGACGCTATCCTCCAAAAAAATGAAGCCAATCTGGTGGTCCTCTGCCATAAACAAACTCTACAACAGAAGAAAGAAACTGTTGCAAAAAAGAGTAAAAGTTCATGACTGGAGGAACTCCCTGATCAACCTCAGTAAGAAGCTGAGATCCCTCATAAAATTCTCCAAAGCTAGTTAAGAAAACAAAATTGCCACTGACTCTAAAGACAACCACAAAGCATTCTATAGCTATGTCAAGAATCTCAATGGCAGCACTCAGATCTGCTCTGAGTTACAGCAAAATGGCACTAAATATACAGAACCAATTGATATTGCAAACATCCTGGCAGATAGGTTCAGTGCTAACTTTACCCCCCTCTCACCCCCTAGAGGGCCCATCTCTATACTGGAAGAATGCAAAGTTCCTGTAATCACGGCTGCACAGGTAAAAAACACACTCTCCAAAGCCAAGAACACACATCCATGGGACCTGGCAATATCCCAGGTTGCATTCTACATGAACTACAGAATGAACTGGCACCCTACCTAAGTACCATGTTCAATCATAGCCTCACCTCAGGCTTTGTGCCCATTGAATGATGCCCCGTGATGGTATCCCACTCCACAAAGGGGGAGCCATGATGGATCCTGGGAACTACTGCCCCATTAGCCTGATGAACCTGGTCTGCAAGGCCATGGAATGTATCATCATGGAACTCATAAACAGAGACATTGGTAATCTCCAAACTCTGGACCCCACCCAGTTCGGGTTTATAAAAGGCAGATCATGTCTCCTAAACCTGACTGAATTCTTTGAAGCAGTCACCAAAGCCATAGATAAGGGTAAGGTGGTTCACACAGCTTATCTAGATCTTGCCAAGGCTTTTGACACCATCTCCCACTCTGGAATTATAGATAAGCTCACTAAACTAGGTATAAATCCCTATGTCACAAGATGGGTTGCCAACTGGCTCACGTACAGAACCCACACTGTGAAAGTAGCAGACTCCAAATCCAACTTCAACCAGTGACAAGTGAAGTACCACAGGGTTCAGTCCTGGGTCCTCTCCTGTTTGGTATCTACTTCTCTTAAGTACAGGCTAACACAGAAGGTCTCTGGCTAACAAAGTTTGCAGATGAGTGCAAACTAGGAGCTATAATCTAAACTCCTAACGATGTGGACATACTACAAAAGGGCCTCACTGAGACAGATGCCTGGTGTCAAAGCCATGGCCTGAAGCTCAAGGCCAAAAAGTGTATTGTCATCCCCTTTGGTAAAAACTCTGTACCCATGAACTACCACATAAGCGGTAGTCTACTTAATGCTGAAAGTGTGATAAGAGACCTTGGGACACAGGTGGACAGTAGTCTGTCCTTTGATAATCACATCACCACAGTGGTCAGAAAATCCTTCTACATGGCTCACCTCATCACAAAATGTTTCTCATCCAAAAAAAAAAAGAGGTCATTGTTCCCCTGTACTCATCACTCATTAGACCCATCATAGAGTACAACGCCCCTTTTGGTATGTACCTCACAAGACATCTACAACAACTGGAATGGCCACAGAAATACCTCACAAAGAGGATTACTGGCTTCAAACAGATGCCCTACGCAGACTGTCTCAAAAAACTCCAGCTTTACTCCATCGCATATCACCTACTCAGAGGTGATCTCTGCCTAGCATACAAAGCTATGTCAAACCCAGAGCTGTTGGACATGCTCCACTTAAAGAAATCCCAATCCCTCTGAGCTACACATTCTAGGGACCTAAACCTTGTCACCACAATAAACAGAATATGCTGGAGGGATAGATTCCTGTCCCAGAGACTTCCCATACTCTAGAACAGACTACCTATCTATGTCAAACAGAGCTCCTCATTAGCACTCTTCAAGAAAAATCTTGATGATTGGATGGGAAATAGGAAATTCACCCCAAGGATCACTTCTGTGGCTCTGCTCAACAGTGGCACAGGAAAATAATTTTCTTGGGTGGCAAAAGCCAGGGTACCTTTTTGGCTAGGTTTATATAGGCCCTATGGCTAATAGCCTAGTACCTACCTATAAATATCCCCCTTTGAATTTTTATCCCTGGGATAATAATCTGTCCTTTATCATGGCTTAATTGCAAAGTAGTCTGACACTGTTTCATGGTTACTGTAATGTAGTCAATCAACGTAGGGCGTATCGTATACATTTTTAAGCAATCTTTTATCCATAAATGTGGGATACTATCAAGTGCTTTTCTGTAGTCAATCCATGCCATACTTAGATTCTTCTCTGTTTTAAAGTTCTCCACTATAACTTTATTTAACAACAAATGGCCCTTTGTTCCATATGACTTTCTTTTATTGCCCTTTTGTTCTACTGCCATAATTGAGTTTTCTTCTAAATGACTATAAACTCTGTTGGCATCAATTCCCATGTATAGTTTATACGTCGTTGAAAAGCTAGTTACTGGTCTATAATTTTTAGGGTAACTTGCAGGTTCACTCTTAAGTAAGAGCATTGTTTTGCCTGTTGTTAGCCAGTGTTGTGTTTGTTCGGGGTGTGCATATAAATAATTCTTACTCATGGCTAAATCCTCATGCAAAGAAGTTAATACTTTTAACCAAAAGTTAGGTACTGCATCTGGGGCTGGAGTTTTCCAGTTAGAGGCTTTTATTAACTTTGTTTTAATCTCTCTGGCTGTTACTATGTCTCATTTCATATCCTGTACCTTTAAACTTCTTATTCTTTCTTTTACTTCATCTATCCATTTAGCATCTTTGTTATGTTCCACAGGATTTTCATAAATACTTCTCCAAAATGTATCTACATCCTCTTTTTTTGGCGGTCTTTCATTTCCTTTTACCTTATTTCCCAATTCTCTATAAAACTTTTTTGGGTAATCAATAAATTGCTTATTTTATACTTTTCCCTTATATTTATCTGTGTATCTTCTAAGTTTTTCCACCTGTGCTGAATCTTTTAGTTTGATATTTCTGATAGTGCATGATAGATCCTGGTCTGTTCTAATACTGTGCATTGCTTTAATCACATCTATCTTTCTTATTATTTTTGTTGATCTATTCCCTCTTCTATAATTTTCTAACAGTGACACTTCTTGTCTTAACTGCTTTATAGTTTTCTCTATTCGATACTGGACAGTGTTAATTATTGCATTCATTTGTTTTATCAAACTTATTACTTTTTGGGTTTTATTGACCTTCTGCATTCTAGTTTTCTCATTGATCTTAATATATCTATCCATGTCCATTAAACCAAACAACTCTTCTCTTAGTTCATTTTCTTCCAAACTGAGGACACATCACTTGTTTTCCGTGGGTCTATATTACAACATCGAAGTTTCAAAACTTTTAATGTTCTAATATTGAACCCTATTCAACGAAAGCTGAAAATATTGGAGCAACAGAAAACCAAATTTTTTTCCTAGGGAAAGAATTTGGTTGTCCGTTTCTGTTGCTTCTGTATTTTCAGGTCTGTGGTGGAAAGTTACAGGTCAAGTTCAGGTAAGTGTGCGATTGAGTGCGGGTTAGGTTAGTTAGGGTTAAGGTGTGGGTTAGGTATGTGTGCGATTGTGTGGATGTGAGGTTTAGGGTGGGTTAGGTGAGTTAGGGTTAGGGCGCGGGTTAGGTATGTGTGCGATTGTGTGGATGTGAGGGTTAGGGCAGGTTAGGTGAGTTAGGGTTAGGGCGCAGGTCAGGTAAGTGTGCGATTGTGTGGATGTTACGGTTAGGGTGGGGTAGGTGAGTTAGGGTTAGGGAGCGGGTGAGGTGAGTGTGGAATAGTGACGGACCTTAAGGTTAGTGTTTGGGTTAAGGTAAGTGGATAGTTAGTGGTGTGTGTATAGTTTAGTGTAGGGTTAGGTGTAAGATTTTAGGTGTATGTGTGTGTGGATTGCTGTTTGTTTGGTGTGATTGTGTTGTGTCTATGTGTTTTGGAACAGTGAATTTCTACCCTAGGAAAAAAATTGCTGTTCTGTATGTTCAATGTTTTCATCTTTCGCTGAATAGGGTTCGATATTAGAACATTCAAAGTTTTGAAATTTCGATGTTCTAATATAGACCCATTTTCCATTTTCTGCGGGCATTCTATACAAAGTTCTACAGCATCTTCCTGTGGCACCTTCTCTTCAATTTCATCCTGTGCCATCTGTTGCTCTGTCATATGGGAACTCACTGGCCTATCACTCCTCAACATTGACTGCATCAGAGTTTCTACAGTTTCATGTTTCTTTCCTTGCTGTCTAGCTTCAAGTGAAGATTTATACCGGTTTCCTGTGAAAGGCTCCAGAATATCTTGATATGACATCTAACCAATTGCTTCCTGTTCCACTGGCTTCCCCTTAATTTGGATATCCATTGCTTTATCCTGTTGTGGTGCTTTCTGTATTGGATTTTCTACACTGAATCCGTCTCTTTGCAGGTGCTACATAACCTCAAATTCTATTTCTTTTACTTCTCCATTGCTAATCTCTTTTTCTACTTTTCCTCTTAGTCTTCTTATTTTTTGTATTGAAAAGTTTTCCATATATGGATTCCTTTGCCTGTATTTCTCTGCTCTTTTGGTATTGGTTAACTTAGCTTTTTCCTTTGCATAAATATTACACCATATTAAATATCTTTTCCTTTAAATGTCTTTTCCTTTCCCATGTCCATATTTCTTCTTCAGATATCTCCTGATCTTCTTGCTTTTCCTTACTCTGGGGACTCAGACAATCATGCTGTGATGTAGTCTGTGTTAAACCTTCTACATTAAATCCTTCACTTCGCAGGCACTCCATAACTTCAACCTCTATTTCTTTAACTTCTGCTTTACTAATATTCTTTTCCACATTCCATCTTTGTGATATTAATTTTTTTATTGTGAAATTTTCCATATCTGGATACCTTTGCCTGTATTTCTCCTTGAATATCTTTGGGGCTGCCTTCTCTATATTAGTTAACTCGGCTTTCTCCTTTGCATAAATATTGCACCATATCAAATCTCTCTTTCATTCCTAGGATCATGTTTCTTTTTTATATTTTTCAAATATTTCTAAGTTTTGTTGTTTGTATTTTCATACTTCCTCAAATGCTTCTTTTTCTAAACAGATCAACGTTTCTTGATCTATATACTGTTTTTCAAAAACTGTATTAATGAATGCACATTTTTATTTGAAGCTTCTGACAGTTTTTCCTCTGGAAGTATTTTTCTTTCCTCTAATTTCTCTCTTAATCATTTTGCATATCTTGCGCCTGGAAATTCTGGGCTTTATACATAATAGTAACAATACATAATTTCTTTCTTATCCTCAATAGTCCACTCTATCGTCTTTGTGGCTCTTCTTTGGCCAGTCAATGTTTGTAATTTTTGTGGACTACTACTTTCTTCTCCAACAGGGGGCCATCTTCCCCCTGGGCCTGGCCTGGCCCCATTGTAGGAATGTTTCCATGTTTTGAGGATTCTACACAGTCTTTTTTTCAGTCCTGGCACTAGTGCGCCTGCCAGGATTGGGCACTTTTTTATCCTGGGTCTTGTGCACCCGGCTATCTATCTTTTTGTTTTTAATATACTTCTGTCCATGATATATGCTATATAAATACAGTCTATATATCAGTGTTGCCGTGGTGGGATTTTGTGAAAAACAGGGTCCACCTCGTGAAGATACTCGCCAAGACTTGAGAATAAATTAATTTTCAGCACTACTAATACTACTCTCCTTTGCTTGCTGACTTTTCATCTCTCCATTAGAACCCCTTTCTATGTGGCAAATCTTATAAGTAAAGGCATCACATCTACATCCAAGTATGTTATAATTCCATTATATTCACTCCTCATCAGACCAATAATTGAGTACAATGCTCCCTTTTGCATGTACCTCACCAGACACCTGAGACAACTGGACAGAACACGAAGGTTTCTCACCAAGAAATTATAGGATACACAAAACAAGTATTACACAGAAAGACTGAAAGCTCTGTCACTGTATTCTCTCTCTTACAGATTGTTAAGGGGTGACCTTTGCCTGGCCGACAGGGCAGTCTCTGACCCTGCCCTGATGGAAATTCTACACATTCATAAATCAAACTGCACAAGGGTCACTCACTCCAGGGATCTTAACCTAGCGTCTGACATGAACAGGTCATGCTGGAGAGATAGATGCATCTCCCAGAGACTGCCACTTCTCTGGAACAAGCTTCCAAATCATTTGAAACAGAGCCCCTCCCTGACCCTCTTCAAACTCAACCTAGATCAATGAATGGGTGATAGCAAATTCACTCCTGTGGTGGTGCTTGTGTCCCTTCTGGAGTGAGGGAGTCACTATTAACTACTATAGACACTTACCTCTGCAAACTACACTCACCTAACCATTGACAACTGTCAAAACTCCGGATAAATATGGTAGGCTTGTAAGGGCTCTAGGGCCATTAAAATAGTAACCTTCTATGAACCTATGAACCTATAAGGTAGGCAACCAACCATTTGTCATTTGATTTGTTAAAAGTACATTTTACAAGAAAAATGAGACTAAAGCACTAGCTGCAGAGGTTTGCCATTGTCACAGAAGCAAAAGCATCTGGTATCCGTAAACAGTTCTTTTATTTTTTTTTCTAGATAATTGAAGTACCTCTTGATGCCTGACTTCTCTAGGTAGCCAATCCCAAACAGCTGAGCCTATTCTATAACTAGTTCTTTCTCCTGTTGAAGGTTTTAAAATATGGTCTAATGGGTATAATGCTACCTTCCTGGTTGTCTCTTAAGTTCCTTTTAGGGAAGGCCAGTGTCATATTGTTAACAAACTTGTAGATTTGATAGCTAAGTAGAAGTGTGTCTCTGCCATTTTACAGGTAGTCAGTTATACCATTGTCAAAGCTGGCAGTGATATGATTGGGGCTCTATGAGAAGAACAAATCTGTACGTTCTGTTTATAGTAGTTTATATTTTACATGTGTTTGAACTGAAAAAGGTTACAAGAGGGAGTCCATATTCATTTTAGGGATAAATACATTTTTAGCTAAGTCATTACGAGCTGTAGGGGTGAGGAGGTGTGATACGCTATAGCATAGTTTTAGTTGTTGGAGTGTTTTTCTATTAATATTGTCAGTATGCTTGGGCAATGAAAGAGGAGAGTCCAAAGTGATCCCTAGGTACTTGTCTTCCGTTATTATTGGTAATGCTTGGTTCTGTACTCGTGAATAAAGTAGCAAGACTACACTTGAGTCTTGTGCCCTTATTTGGTTACTTCTCCCGTGCGAGGATTTACTGCTTTTGGTTTTGGTTTTATTTGCACACATCTTTTGTTTTTGTGGTTATATTGGTAGTGGGTTATTGTATATCACAGTAATAATTATATTAAGGGATTTAGGAGTTTCTTGCAGAGTCCCACATATCATGGTGTTTGACTTCAGGAGATTGATAAGGAGTATATTTTTATCTGTCTAGTGGCACAGATCTGTAAAACTAGATTGTTGTTATTGTTGAAGGGGCAAGGTGTTATTGCATGATTCAAGTAATAACTTATCTGTATAAAGAATCAAGTTCAGGTGGGACAGGTCAGCTGTTACATTATTGATAAATAGAGTAAATAGCAGTGGACCAAGAATTGATAATTTTGGAACTCTTATGTTAATAGGTCCTTTAGCAGAAAGGAGTTTCCTAGATGTACTTGGAATCTTGTCTGTTGCACTTTATGGATGTTACTGTAGAGGGTATTCTGTGGATCACAGAGTGTTCGGGAAAGCAGCAACAAGTATCAAAGGACAGTACAGAGATGATCTCCTGAGAAGAAGAAGCAGAATATAGAATCCATTTGGAAAATCACATGCAAGCAGGAAGGTTACTTGTCCCAAAATTAAAGTAGTTTTCTTTGTCTGAAGAGCATTCAGTCCTATTGTGCTCCTTGAGTATCCAACATCCATTCCAAAAGTCATCTATGCAGTGTGATAGCATGTCTGGAACTTGGTGCCAATATCTATCTATCTATATAGTGATATATATATATATATATATATATATATATATATATATATATATATATATATATATGTGTGTGTGTGTGTGTGTATACACACACACACACACACACACACACACACACACACACACACACGTATATTAGAAAACTCATAATGGACAACAATAAACCAATAATAAACAAATAATATTCACTCAGTTGCAGGTGTGCACTAATTTTTGTATACTTATTGAATTTTGGGATAACTACCTGAGACATAGTAATGATGGAAGTAGTAAAACTCTGTGAGATATCTGCAGTTCTCTGTTGTTGGGCGACAATAAATACACTGAAAAGGAAGGGAGTTTGAAATAAAGCCCCTTTAGGGGGAAAGAAAAACTCATTCAGTCATTTTCTGCATATGGATCTATCATTCTGTTCTGTGTAAAATTCATATTTTTCATTATAAATAAAATGAGATTTAAGAAATTAAGAAAGAAACTCATTACAACAAAATAAAAATTGGCATTACTTTCTGTTATATCAGTAAATTTGATCATGTGATACAGTCCTGGGTAGTATGTCAAGGCACTAACTGTCATGTAGGCCATGTATCTATAAGGGCATCATTTTTTTATTATTTCTGTATACAAGCCAACCAGTACCTTAACCATCCATATCTCTCGCCTCCATCTAAGACTGTTTATATATGTGCATTAATGCAAGACAATTAATATTTTCTGTTGTTCTCTACAGGATAAAGTACGTAAAGTGGCCCACTGGATTTAAATCATTCCAGACACCTACAGACTTGGACTTATATGGAAATATGATGGTAATATTTTGACACTGACATTATTACCATTAAACAAGTACTTGTGGAAAAGTTTGTAGTTAGTGAGTCAAACCAGTATGTCAGTAGTGGAGTACCGGTATTTTGTCACCATCATCCATAGGTCAATGAATGTATGACAGATTTTGTTCAAAACTACAGTGGTACCATTTGGGGGTAGAAAGGCTCTCGATTACTGACACAAGTGATAAAGAGGGCATGTGCTCTTCCTCTGTAAATGAATTGCAAGATTTTCCATGTGATGCCAAAAGTCTGACATTCATGCACCCAACCCATGTTTACCATATCGACTGTTCACAGTGGGAAAAATATTTTGAAGTCTGGGATAAAATTCCAAATTTTGCAGATTCTTATAGTCTACATTTATGGAATTATATGAACAGAAATGAAATAAAGAAGATGGTTGTTCCAGGAAGCAACACCTTGGTGGAAAATCTGTTTATAAAGTACTGTCCAAGCACTTATAATGTCCTTATAAAGAATGCAAAACAATAACAGTGTGCTTACTTATAAGTGAAGTAAGTATTCCACTGAAGAAGCAAATCATTTTCTTTAAATGTTAATCACCTGCAATAAATATAGAGTACTTAAAACGAAACTTGTGCAAGAAGGCAGTTCACATACAACTGATTTTGATTTATGTAGCATTTTACTGTAGTACAGCTTCTTTGCAGGCATCTGTTTTACCACAAAAAGATTTTAGAGCTATATACTCAAGAAATTGTATTGCAGAAGCATTGTCAAACCCATGGGCACTGTCAGGTGTATAAATAGAAAGTTATACATTATACACAAAGACGAAGTGGAAGTAGTTGAAACACTCAAGTGATAGATATGATGATAATCAACAACCACAAAAGTGCAAACCTCTGGCTTCTGACACAAATACTACTTTTGTGGTTGTTGATCAAGGGTCTCAAACAGATGCCATATACTGCTCGGTTAAAAAAACTCCAGCTCTACTCAGTTGCATACCGCCTACTTCGAGGCGATCTATGCTTGACATACAAAGCTATGTCAAATCCAGAATTAATGGACATGCTCCACCTCAGTAAATCTAAATCTCTTAGAGCCACATGCTCGAGGGACTTGAACCTCAGCACAGAAATAAATAGAACTTGCTGGAGGGACAGGTTCATAACCCAGAGGCTCCCTTCGCTCTGGAATAGAATTCCAGTTCATGTGAGGCAGAGCACCTCACTGAATCTCTTCAAGAAGAATCTCGATAAGTGGATGGGGGATCGTAGGTTTGTCCCAGGGATTACTCCCGTGTCACTATTAGACAGAGGCACAGTAAACTAAACCTTAAAAAGGGCACAGTATACTCAAATCAAGGGGTGGCGTAAGCCATACAGAATCGGGCTAGGCTTATAATTGCCCCAGGGCAGATAGCCTAGTATGAACCTATGAACCTATGAACCTATGAACCTATGAACCAACAACACTCAAGGAACATGTGTAAGCTAAGCATACATGATTGCAGCTGCTTGTAGCACATACAGTACTCAACCAGCATCCTAAGCTAAGAAGTGTACTGATATGGAACTGCAAGCTCATGATTTACCGTACATTATACTCTGTTGCAGCCTGGACATTAGTAAGTACATTTGTCACACTGTTGTACCACTATAATGCATGCAAATGTGTATGAGATCAACAGTGCCACTGTCCCATAATGCATCATAATTATATAAACCAATCAGAGCAGCTTATTAGAATGAAAAGGCAATATACAAAAAAAAAAAATGGGAGGATATTTGTATGGCTCGCAAGTATGCAAAAAATCTAGAAGGTTTAGGATTTTTTGGATGAAAGTATTTGCATAATTATGTTTTAAATCCCAAGTAGACTTCAAATAAATTTCCCAAAGGTAGACAGCAATTCCTGTAAGAATGATAGGAAAGAAAGATGTACTTGGAAACATGATTTTTGGAAATGCAGTATGTTAGTAGATTTTAGAAATCCAATAGAGTACTTTTGTCAGAAATGTTGGGGAGCAAATTATTCTATCAAAGGAAATGTTTCTTTTGAGGTGGTGTCTAGAAACGGAATTGCCTAGAAGTAGTAAGGCTCTGTTAAGTTCAACGCTGTTGACTATCAAAAACTAAACTAATTGCAACAAAATTATTGAATCTTGCGAAGGAGATAAGATAACTGGAATGGAAGGCACAAACTACAGAGAAATAAAATAAATTTGTTGGAACACTACATGCAGAATAATGTTTCAGAGGAAGAGGAGTGACATTTAAGGGAAGACAAATCTTAGTAATCTATGTAATGTTAAAATTAATATAATAATTGTTACTATATATGTAGAATGTATGAAAAGGAAAAGAAAATCTTTGTAATGGTTTGCTTTCTCTTTTTAAATTGAATGTGTACCCATGTTACTATGTAATACATGATATTGATAAAGGGGTTAAAATAATATTACAGTCCCATAGAACAGGATGCCCATTGGTGAGGGTCTTCTATAAGTCAATGGCTAAATCTGCAGCAGCTGAATAATATGGACAATCTGCCAGCAGCAAGGAATATGTTTGCCCATTCAGAGACCTCAGTCTTAATATTGACATCATGTATATATTGCATACATGCTTGTTGTGACAGCAGTGAACACAAGAGGTATACTCCATTGATTCATAGGTGCATAGGTAATTACTATGCTAATAATGCTTGGGGAGGGTGAGTTAAGTCTAGCCATGCTTCTCAGATGTGAGAATCAAACCCTGTATCTTGTGTCCATTAAGTAAACACCTTAACCATTATGTCAACTTCCCATCCCCATAAGTAAGGCATAGTTCCTTCTTTTTCTGCTTCAGTGGTTAATCAATTGTTATTTGATGCTTCAATAATTTCTCTTAGCGATGTCTCTAGATGGACTGAAATCTTAGTCTGTTTCATATCATCAACTTTGCATAATGTTACTTAAGTTGAGATTGGATAGCCTCTTAAGATGAGATACAGATGAAACCAGAAACAAATATATAAGGCTTTTCTTTCCATAAGAGTCACTGTGTAGAATATGCAATTGATGAAGCAATGTTTGTAAAATAATGATGTATATCACTGTGATAACTGCTATATTGAATGTTTTTGTTTTAATAAAGAGAAATAAACAAAAAACAATGTTTCTCTACAAAGTATTTTCCCTCTCTGAAGTACTGTCACACCCCTTGTTTGCCTCTGTCACATATAGTGGTATATCATGCCTATTCATCTGACTGCTTGCTCTAATTGTCTTCTGGCTGAATCTTAGACTGTACATTAGATCTGCGTTCTACCCTGATTAATAAATAGATACATAAATAAATATTCTGTCCATTGAATTGTACAATACATAACAATACTAAGTGTGTAAGATTTTACTGTGTAATATATCAGAAATGTGAAATGTGGCAAAATGCATAACAGTTCTACAAGACAGAGAAAGTCACACGTGTCATTTTTTGATCTGATTTTAAACTCATTTTAACAGTCTGTATCTGCTTTAGCTTAAGTCTTGAATCCTATATTAGTGATTCCAGTACATAGCTGGGCTGCACTTTTGCTGATTTAAGTGGTCTAACTGTTGTTATTAAGCCCTGATTTCATTCCTGTATAATGGATATATGTCAGGCTAGTTCAGGACTTGTCTTTGCATTGGTACAGTTTGAGGCCAGTCATCTCTGAGCTAAGGGGCTATTTAATCTCCCACCCAACCTGATGCCATTGTTTTCTTAAACCCAGTGTGTCTATTGTTGCCCACCCCTTATAACAATTTGACAACATAATCCCCATCTCTCTCCCCCTGTATTGGCTGTTGAAAAGCGGCACATATGTATCATTTTGCAAAGTCTCTCCCCTTAAACTATTCAGAGGCCTAAAAGACTTTTGATAACATTTTTTAATATTGAGTGTACTGATACTGTTTGCACTGATTTTACTATCAAATTAGTGAGTTTTTTTTACTACTGGCTCTTGCTGGTAGCAGAAGGTTTCCAGACTAGTTGTTTTGAATTGAAATTTAAATACTCAGTAGAGAGTCCATTCAAACGTTATTCAAAAACTGAACTTTAAGCAGTTATAGTTACCCCTGTCCCCAGAGTTATTTCTGTTGGTATCAAGGACCAGCACTTCCCCACAACTTCTCTAGCCAGCCTGATTTAGATGGATATCTTGAGGCAGTGTAAGAATCATCTCATGCTTTCTGATGATCATCTATTACTCAAGTAGCATAAGACAGTGTGTGAGAGACATACATAAATATAATATCATTGGAGGCAAAAATCTCACACTCAGTAAGCTCAGATATCAAAACTGTCAGCAGTACATCACACATCACACTTCTCCAAGGCCATCATAATGCACATAATCTGTCATATGCTGAGGTTCTAAAGACATCACAGGCACAAAGCGCACTTAGCATATTAAGTCTTCTTCCTCATATAGCACAAGGAGTCCCAAAGTCACAAATGCTTATGCTATAAGACAGGCATTGACCCAACCAAACATTCTTGTTATAGGTGACTCCATTGTAAGACATACAAATGTGTCTCTTACCAGGCTGAGCAAGGAAACAGTGATAGTTAGTTGCTTGTCTGCAGCCAGGATCCATTGGATCATACATGCACTAAAGTCCTTGAACAGCAAGTACCAGTATGACTCTGTCATATTTTATGCCAGTGTCAGTGACTTGAGGTGTACCTCCCTGGATTATATGAAGAGAGATGATGGCGCTCTCAGGCTATGTATCCAAGGCAGGTATGAACCCAGCATTGAGCAGCATTCTACCTTCTCCAACAATGATGCCACAATATGGGCAAAAAAATAACTGACTTGAATAACTGCCTTAGTTTTTGTCGTCATTCAAAATGGCTCCAATATTTGCCAGCCTGAGAGGATATAATCGTCAGAGCACACTGCTTTGCCAGGGATGGCCTGCATCTATCCCCTGTAGGATTTCAGTTACTGACAAAGGCATTGTCTACCCCCATAGTGCATTTTTTAGGCAATGCCAACCTGATAAACCTACCAACATAATGAAAAATCAAAGGAAGATATGAAGGTGTTACTGATCAAGGCTAGGAGCCTGAAAAAGATACCCCAATCCCCACAAGCCCTTCTCATCCTGGAAGACACTGATATCTGTGTAGAGACTGAGACATGCTTTAAAATAGAAGGGAGCACTCTGGCTGTGCAGGGCATTAACACCTTCTACAAGTTTAGACTAGCTACTGCTCAGGAAAGGAAAAAGGTGGAGGTGTATCAATCTACATTCAGAGACTCACATCAATGCTGGTAAGGAAGCATGATGCACTAGAGCTTCTTCATGTCCAAATAACAATCAGAAAGTTCCCATGACATATATTAGCTAGTTATAGGACTCTATATATGACAAAGGAAAGCCACAATGCTTATCTATAGGAACTAGAATCACTCAGTATTAAACCCAATATTTTCTTTGGTGAACTAAACTATCAAACTATAGACTTGGAAATCTATATCACCACTTGTGCACAGGCACAAAGATTCCTGGACTTCATCAATACAATGGCCGAAACAATTAGTCAGAGTACCCACTTTTGGTGGAGGTAACTTCTTAGATCTTCTCCTTACTAATATGGGAGCATATTACATAATCCCTTGCGTATCTTCATCACTTGTTAGGCCTAACTATAAAACAAGTCTCCTTAATAAAACTGAAACCAGAGACCCCTTCCACCCATGGTAGCTTTAGAAATTTCTTTAAGACAAACTACCTCCTCCTGAGTGATACATTGGCAAGCTTCAAATCCCTGCCAAGCCCAGTTGACTACACTGAATATGCAGAAATGTACACCACCACACTATATCAACATGTAAACAGCTGCATAGATGCAGCTGTTCAATGAAGGAACAAGTGCAGGGCATACTCCATAAACAAAACCCACATAGTGGAACCGTAAAATCAACAAGTTTTATACTAAAAGGAAACAAATTTTGACCGCAAGGAGGAAGAGTAATTCCCAGAATGTTAGAGCCCTTGTCACAAAAATAAACAAGCAACTCAGGAGCTTAATAAAATTCACCAAAGCCAAGTTTGAGGTCAAAATGGCATCTTTAGTTTGTAACCTCAACAGCACAATGAAACAATGCGCTAAGCTGGTCATGAATGATGTTGCCTACACTGAGGCTGAAGATATAGGTAACCTATTGGCTGATAAATTCAGCTCTAATTTTATCCCTCTATCTCCTCCATCTATCCCTCAAGATACACCTGAAACTGTCTCGCCTCCAGCTATCACACAAGACCAAGTCCTAAAAGTGCTATCAAAAGCTAAAAATGCTGAATTGATGATTCCTGATAATAACCCTGGATGCATCTTAAATAACATGAAGCATGACTTAGCCATGCCCCTAACAACACTGTCCAGTCTCATCCTCCATGCAGGATTTGTACCAAGTGGATGGAGAACAGGTATAGTAATTTGCCTGCATAAGGGAGGACCTTCCACAGACCAAAGCAATTAGAGACCCATAAGTCTGACCAGCCTCATATGCAAAGCTCTGGAAAGTCATATCATGGAATTAATCAGTCAGGACATAGGGAACCTCCAAACACTGGACCTGCCTCAGTTTGAATTCATCAAGGGCTTACTCAACCTGTTGGATTTTATGAAAAGTTCACCAAAGTAATGGAAAGGCAAAATGGTTCACACCGCATACCTTAACCTGGCCAAAACGTTTGACACAATTCCCCTCTCAGGCATAGTAGAATAGCTAAATAAAGTGTGAATAAACCCCTGCATCACCAGTTAGTCTGTCAACTGGCTTACAGATAGGGCACACATAAGCAAAATAGGAGACGTTTCCTCAACAAAGAGACTGGTCACAATTGGAGCCCCCCTGGGGTTCTGTGCTGGGATCTCTGCTGTTTGGCATTTACTTTTCTAAAGTAAAGCCAATACTAAAGGGCTCGAGCTGACTAAGTTTGCAGATGACTGCAAGTTTTGGGCAGCCTTTGAATCACCGAATTACTTAACCATCCTGAAGGAATGTTTTTTTTCTTCAAATAAATAACTGGTGTCAAAATTATGGCCTGAAACTAAATGCCAAAATATGCATTGTTGTATCCTATGTGAAGTCATCTACCCTGGGGAACTACCACATTGACAATACAACCCTATGATCTGACCCACTTTGTTAATGATTTGGAAACCTATGTGGACAGTGACCTAACTTTGGACCAGCACGTGTCTCTTGTTGTAAGAAAGTCCTTCTATAGTGCACATCTTGTAAACAATTGCATCTAGATATAGGGGTGTCATTGTACCCCTTTACTCCACCCTCATTACGCCAATCATTGAACATAATTTTGAAATGTGTGGGGTACAGCTAAATCTAAATTTCTGAATGTGTTGTATCACATGGGTATCTGAAGTGCCTTCATCCAAATTCCTTTGGCATGTCTGTCCATACATATGTAACAACTGGAGTACCCACAGAAATACCTTACTAAAAGGATACAAGGTCTAAACAACGTGTCCTACATGGACCCACTCAAAGCCCTGTCCCTATACTCGATACCCTACAGACTGCTAAGAGGTGATCTGTGTCTGGCATACAGGGCATTCTCTAACCCATTATGGATGGATTTACTGCACATCAGCAAGTTCAAATGGCATCAGAAATGCTTAAACCTCTTTTGCAACATCAACAGTAAGGTTTGGAGGGACAGGTATATTTCACAGAGGATATCACTGCTTTGGAACAGACTCCCCATCCACATAAAACAAGTTCATCCTTATCCATTATCAACTGCATCTTGTATCTATGGATGGAAAAACAGAAAATTTATCCCAAGACTGACCCATGTACTATTAATGGACAGAGGCACCTCTTAAATGCTTATCCCATGCATAGGAGCCCTCATATTATCTATGGTATAATCCTAGTTATTCTCAGTATGGGGAAATATATAATTATTGACCATGGGATGGGTAAGGCCAATTTATAACTAAATGCGATAGGATATTTCAAACTCAAAAAGGGAAACTAACTAAGCTTAAAATGGCTTGCAAGCTTAATACTTACCTTTGAATTTATGAGCAAAAGATAAGATTTTATGGTGTAATTTATCAGAAATGTAAAACGTGGCAAAATGTATAATTCCACGGTTTAAGAACAAATGCTCTACTGATTACAAGTATATGTAATAATAGCAATGTAGGGTGCTGACAGTGATAAGGCAGCACCTAAACAGATGAAGGAAAAGGCTCTCTGCTATGTTCAAAACATGCAGATTTACATTTCTTGAAAAAGCAACCCTATCTGTTTCATGTTCCCCCTACATGAATTTATCATCTGGATAAAGGCACTTCAGATACCCTTGTGCCACAACACATTTAGAAATTTAGATTTAGCTGTACCCCACACATTTCAAAAACTCCCACGATTTACATTGGAATGCAATGCCATTAAGTGACAAAACAAACATTGTTACCAACTTTGTTGGCAACATCAAACAAAAGATGAGACAGAGGCAACTACACAGATATTTAACAAAGCATTATATTTGATAACTGAATACTACCAGCAACAAATACTTTGTGAAATGAAACACACTATACAAAATTAGTCAGGTGATAAATTCCTCATAATAAACATTGCCCAATAATTTCTGTGAAAAAATTGAATGAATGTCAGAAGAATGCAAGAGTTTCTGTGCCACAAACTCCTAATCTCCATGCTCCCTAAATTTAAATCCTTCTTATCCTCAAAAATTCACCTACTGATAGTGACAGCATGGTTGCACCTGCCATCTTTGTTAAGGGATTCCTGGGATGTACCAAGAATGACAGAAGCCCTTAGTACAGTAAATCCTCAGGGAAAAACTGATCCCCAATTACCAGAACCATTAGTGTTGCTACTAAATTAATTGTAGCAGCCAGTGCTCTAGATGTTCATCATATTAAACTGTCTTTTGAAACCTGAACCAATTCGCCATCATCAGGAAAAACTAAAGCAATAATAGTATAACTAGTTTTGAATCACTTCAGGGAAATAATTACTTAGTATCTGTCCCTGCCTAAATGTCACTTATGTCAGCACCCCTAATAATAACAGGACCATTAACAACCACCCCCAAAATATACTGACTCTTAGAAGAAACTGTGAAATACACTTACACTGACCAGTGCTACCCAAGTTTCATTATTTATGTGCTCATGTGCATGATTCCAGCATAGATATGGAAAGATGCAGTAAGTGATTACTAGGCTAATGGCCTTATTTAAGTCTAGCCATGCTTCCCAAGGTAAGAATAAAACCCTATACCTTTTGCTTGTGAGATAAGCACCTTAATCATTACACCAACCTCCAACTAGAAAATTAAATTCTATTAACATTTTCAAAGCACAGCTACATCACATAAAAATGCAGTATAAAGCTGTTCACAAAGTTATTGTACATGCAGAACTATCTGGGTTTTTGAAATCATACTCCAAAACGCAATAAGTAAATCGATGTTTAACTAAAATGCAGTTGGGTGAGGTGTAGAGAGCACAATTTACAACACAGGCATCAAAGGAAGAAATCCAAAAAATAAGATATATAAAAGATGGGAATATTATGCAAGTAGAGGACCACGTGTAAGGAACAATGGAGGGAAGCACACACATAGGCTGATGATATTTTTTGGCTAGGATAGACCTTGTTTTTCATATCTTCTGAAAAATTGTCAGAAAAATGAAGAGTTAAACAGGAATACAAGTGACAGGGATAAGAGAGATATTACACAGAGAAGACATATAAGCTGAAAGGCAAGATAAACCTGACATACAGAAATGGTAGTCTTCACAAGAGCAGGCATCATCATGAAGATGCAAATACATATAGATAGAGAAGACATGCAGCAAGGCAGTAGATGATCACAAGCAAAGAGCAGAAATGTACATAAAGTAGGAAGCATAAAAGCTAGAATAAGACAGGGTATCAGTGATTATATTTACAAAAAGCAGTGTATGTGGAAGAACTGGTAACTAAACCATGCATGCAGTTGGCACATATGTTAGTAACATGACAGCATACTCATTTTTAGGATCATAGTAAGCTACTAGGCTAATGGCCCTAGGGTCCTTATAAGCTTAGCCAAGTTTTGCCCTTGTTTCCACAATCAGCACCTATTGCCCCTGTCCAAGAGAGACACAGGTGGAACCCCAGGGGTGAATTTATGGTTACCCACCCAATCATCCAGACTGAGCTTAAACAGGATCAAAGAGGTGCTCTGCTTGACATGAACTGGGAGTCTGTTCCACAGTTGTGGTAACCTCTGTGAGACAAACCTGTCCCTCCAGGGATCTATGTTCGGCTACTGAATTTGAAAAAACAGGAGCTGTGAAACAGTGAAAGGTAAACAGTGAATGGGACAATCATCAAACTACAACAGCATTGAAAAAACTACATCAAATGCCCATAATCAGCCAGCCAGCATTGCACACACAACCAACCAATATGGGGGGACCATGCCCCCCATACCTTCCTAACTATATACACCAACTCCGAGATTGCACTACAGTGGAGAAAGTGAACATTTAAAAAGTTTCCCTTCACTTACCTTATGTATTGCATTACTTCTTTGTTGTTGGCCAACTATCATCATTCAATATAGTTTTTTGATGCTGTTGTTGGTTTGATGATTGTCCCACTGGCTGTTTTCCTTTTGCTGTTTTGCTGTTTACATTTTTTTTACATTCTGTAGCTGAACATAGATCCCCCTCCAGCAGGTTCTATTAATGTCACATACCAAGTTAAGGTCTTTAGAGTGAGTAACCTGTGAGCCATTGGACTTACGGATATGCAGCATTTCCAATAAAACATTGTGAGAGATTGACTTATGCAAAAAGCAGAGATTGCCTCTGAGTTGTTTGTATGAAACAGAGTAAAGTGACAGTGATTTCAGCCAGTCCACATAGGACAGATGCTGAATACCTTAAATTCTCCTTGTGAGGAACTTTTGTGGTCTCTCCAGTTGCTGCAGGTGCCTGGAAAGGTACATACCAAAAGGGGTGTCATACTCAATTATTGGTCTGTTGAGGGGAGTGTACAAGGAGGTTATAACTTCTTTTTTCTGGAGGCAATGCACTTATTTATGAGATGAGCAATATAGAATGCCCTTCTTATCACTGTGAAAACATGGTGATCAAAGGTAAAGTTGCTGTCAACTTGTGTGCCCAGGTCTTTCACCACTGAGTGCATGGATAGGGTGATTCTGTTGATGTGGTATTTAGCAGAAACATCGCTCTTATCGAAAGGGATGATAATACATTTTTTTGCATTGAGTTTAAAGGCCTTGATTTGGCACCAATCATTTGATTGTGTAAGACTCTCTTGTAGGATGTTGACATCGTTTGGGGATTCTATGACCACACCCACTTTGCAGTCATCAGCAAACATTGTCAGCCACAGACCTTTAGTTTTTGCTTGTACTTTGGAGAAATAGATTCTGAACAGTAGTGGTCCTAGGACTAATCCCTGTGGAACACTACTTGTTATGGTTCTGTTGTTGGAGGTGGAGTCCCCTATTTTGACTGCATGGGTTCTATCGATTAGCCAGTTAGCAACTCACCTAATGATATAAGGGTTGTTATCTTGCTGGGTGAGTTTGTCAATAATGCTTGAGTGGGGAATAGTGTCAAAAGCCTTGGCCAAGTCCAGGTAGGCTGGATGCACAGTTTTTCTCTTGGCCAGGGCTCTGGTGACTGTCTTGAAGAAGTCCACCAGGTTTAACAGGCATGATCTCCCTTTGACAAATCCACACTGAGTAGCATCAAGTGTTTGGAGATTACTTTTACTTTTGTTGATAAGATCCATGATGATTCACTCCATGGCCTTGCAAATAAATTCAGTCAGGCTAATAGGTCTATAGTTCCCGGGCTCAGTGGAAGCACCACACTTGCGCAAGGGGATAATGGCGGCCATTTTCCATTCAGCTGGGAATGAAGCCGATGCTTAGACTACGATTGAAAAGAATACCCAATGGTGTTGCTAATTCTTGTTGGAGTCCATGTAGGATGCAGTCTGGGATGTTATCACGTGCCATAGATGCTGTGTTTCTGGCCTTAGAGAGGGCATTTATGATCTGCTCTCTACAGATACAAGGTGGGAGACAGGTGGAAGGAATGTCATGAGATATGTGTGGTGGGGACAGGAGAGTGAATTTTCACAGAACCTGTCAGCTAACAGGTTTGCTATGTCCACAGGCTCAAGTAATATTATTAACTGCCAGTTTGGCTCAAATCTGGATCTTATATTTTAGGCTATGGATGTAGTAAAGAATGCCTTATGGTTGTCCTTAGTTGAGGACACTAATTTGGATTCGTAGTTTGCTTTGGAGGACTTCACAAGAAGTCTTATTTACTTGTTTAAGCTGAGGAGGGAGTATTTCTAGTTTAGGAGGGCTCACTCACTCTTACTTTTTGGACAACAATTTCTTCCTCTTATTTTAAAGCCTTTAGCTGCAGTTGTCCACCAGGCAGATTTGCTCTTCCTTGAAGAGCTTGTTTTGGTCCTATCAGGTACGGCCACATCAATGCAGTTATACGGGTGTTAGTAAAATACATTGTTATAGAACTCTGCATTGTTGCCAGTTACATCTGAAGGGGAAGGTGCAGTGAAGCTATTTATACCATCCATTAGAAGGATATGATAAGAATACTATCTGAATTGGAGAAGTTTTTTAGTTTAGTTACTGCTGGTGTGATAGTTACTTTGAATGAGACTGATTTGTGGTCAGATCTGACAATGGAAGACCTCACAGTGGTGGTACTACAACAGTCCCCCATATTGGTAAGCACCAGATCCAAGATGTTGGAACCCCTAGTTGGGGTGTTCACCAGCTGGTCTATGACATTGGAGTTAATGAACTTGAGGAACCTTTGGGCAGGTGAGTTTTTGCATGAATAATTTATGCAGTCAATGGATGGGCAATTAAAATCACCCAGAACCATGGTGTTCAGATATTTTTTGATGGATTCCAGTAGATCCAAGTATGCAGAGTGAGTGTCTTGATTCATGGAGGGTATGTAGAGTGAGTGTGATGATTCATGGAGGGTAGGCAGAGTAGGTGTCTTGATTCATGGAGGATTCATTGGTGAAACAACCTGGCGTAACAGTTGCAGGTACATACATGCAAAATCACCTCATGGAATTCCTGAAACAGAAGACCACATCATCAGATTTAACATCAGTGCCTAACCCTCTGCTACCTTGACCACACCATCAACAGACTCCAGGTCTGAAAGCAGAGATGTCAAAACAGGAATCCCCATACACCCATAAAGCAGTCCTTTTGATCTGTGATAAGTGATGCAGAAGTCATCAGTGGGGATGAAGACAGATTCTGTACATGTCCTCTCTGTAAGCTGCACAGTCTTCACAGGTGATTTCTCCTTAAATGAATAAATGACTTGCACATACAGCAGGCCATCAAAAAACCCACCAAAAACTTGGACTACTTTATCGGAACAAAAAAATTCTCACTACTGCCACTAAATGCACTCTTGTGTAGGCATTTCACTTACCTATTTTTCTATACACTTCCCCCATCCTTACCAATATACAAACTACCTCAATGCAGAAACTGGAACAAACATACAACAAAATTGCCAGATTTATTCTAATCCAACCACTCTCTTCACATCGTTGCCTCTCACTAAACAGACTTTAGTGGCTGGAACTTCTGCACCTTCTCTTACAATCGCAACTCCACACTACTTTTTCCATACTCAACAACCCCTTTGCCTGCCCTCCTCTCGCCTCCCATGTTGCTCTCTACTCTCCCACAAGGCCTCTATGGAGTGCTGATCAACATTTTCTCTCAGTTTATAAACTCAAAAGGAATATTGGCAAACTACTTTACAAACATTCTGTCTCACTAAATTGGAACAAATTCCCTCTCCATATTAGATCCAACCTTTCCTTTCCCTGTTTTAAAAAGGAGTTTAAATCCCACCTACTAAACTTGAAATTATGCCGTTGCCTTGACCACATGTAGTCTTAGTCTGACCTACTGTATAACCTGTTGCATCTCCTAACTTTCCTTCTCTGTTAAAAACTTCTGCTTAAACTAACCTCCTAAACCCTCAGCTCTACGATAGCCCTACTATAGCCACCTCCTTTCTCTCCCCCTCCCATTCTCTACACTATTTATCACCCCCCCACTTCCTAGCAATATCTATACATTGTCCTTCTTTCGAACAATGATTATCTTTTGTTTTTACTCTCATATGTAGTACATTTTGACCACTGCTATCAGTGCAACACTTAATGTTCATAATTTTTTTCTTCTGTTTTTTTCTTTATAATTAATTTCGTATTTGAATTGATGTTTTTAATAGTTTTTGTCTTGTATGTTTACCTTTGCTTACATTTGCCAGGTCTCTTTCCCCTTGGGTTTCCACTGAAAATGGGTTGCTTGCTATCAGTGCAATGCAAATAGCTAATAACCTTTCCTTTTTACAATTATTTTGTATTGTGATTGTTATTTAATATTTGTACAGTGGATATAAAAAGTGTACACACCCCTGTTAAAGTACCAGGTTTTGTGATATAAAAAAATGAGACCACAATAAATCATTTCAAAACTTTTTTCACCTTTAATGTGATCCATAACTTGTACAATTCAATTGAAAAACAAACAAATCTGTTAGGGGAAAAATATAAAAAATAAAAAAAACATACAATAATCTGGTTGCATAAGTATGCACACCCTTAAACTAATACTTTGATGAAACACCTTTTGATTTAATTACAGCACTTAGTCTTCTTGGGTAGGAGTCTATCAGCATGGCACATCTTGACTTGGCAATATTTGCCCACTAACAGACTCAGCACAACTCCTCGTGGTGTCCTGCAGAGTACTACAAGCAGCAGCGAGCGAAAGAGGGACTTTAACAGATTATAAGTATTTTTTCTGCTTTCCTACCAGCGACTGTTTAGTCTCGCCAAAAAGCGAGTTTTCTAACTATCTGAGTTCTGCAAAGATTGTTTTTTTGCATTTGTCTGCATTGTTTTGTGTTTTGCACTTTAAAAGTTGTGCTTGCCTTGTTTAATTGTTGTAGGCTACACACTCAAGTGCGCTAGCCAATCGAAAGCATTTACTGTATTCCTGTGCCTAATTTTTGTGGTTTAAGTGAAAAAAAGAAAAAAATATATATCCTTGTTTCCCGCCTTTTCTGAACTAGAATAGTCCAGTTTTCAGGTATTGCTGAATTCTAGGCTGTGTCATAGTTCCTGTGGTGCCCATATCCTTACTTGGATAGGAGGAAGCTTCTTTGTTCACCAGTGAGAGTGGGGAGCTCTGAGCAGCCTATCTGTCCCTGGAGGAGTGGTCTCAGCCCTGTTACTAGTTGCTTATTGGCCGTTTTGGGCCATTTCCTATATCTTTCAAACTCCTTGCCTTAAAACCCGCTTTAGCGGGGTTTTGCGCTTGTAACAGACTCAGCACAGCTCCTTGTGGTGTCCTGCAGAGTTCTACAAGCAGTAGTGAGTGAAAGAGGGACTTTAACAGATTATAAGCATTTTTTCTGCTTTCCTACCAGCGACTGTTTAGTCTCGCTGAAAAGCATGTTTTCTAACTACCTGTGTTCTGTAAAGTTTGTCTTTCTGCATTTGTTTGCATTTTTTTGCGTTTTGCATTTTGTTTAATTGTTGTAGGCTGCACACTCAAGTGTGCTAGCCGATCTAAAGCATTTATTGTATTCCTAAGCCTAATTTCTGTGACTTAAGTGAAAAAAAGAAAAAAAAAATCCTTGTTTCCCACCTTTTCTGAACTAGAATAGTCCAGTTTTCAGGTATTGCTGAATTCTAGGCTGTGTCATAGTTCCTGTGTTGCCCATATCCTTACTTGGATAGGAGGAAGCTTCTTTGCTCACCAGTGAGAGTGGGGATCTTTGAGCAGCCTTTCTGTCCCTGGAGGAGTGGTCTCAGCCCATTAACTAGTTGCTTATTGGCCATTTTGGGCCATTTCCTATCTCTTTCAAACTCCCTGCCTTAAAACCCACTTTAGCGGGGTTTTGCGCATCACACAACGTTGCGCAGCACTGTTTAAGCAGTTTTTAACAATTCCTGGCTCCACAAAGTCTGCTCTTCAATTTTTCCCTTAGAACTAGTCAATCTCTCAAAGCAAGCACACAACCTTCATTCTACAGTCCAGCACTTGCTCACATTTCTCAGTAAGCACTAACAAACTTTAGCACTACACCCCCTTATACTATCCAGAAGTGCAAGGTTCCCTATTCGTCCATTCCGGTCAGTCAATAAAGCAGTTCTTTAAACTACCCAGGCATGTCCAAAGTGCATTTTCAGGTATACTCTCCAGTCCAGCTGGTGAATCTGGGAATCTTGAGGCAATGTTACAATTGCCTTATGTACACAGACAGCCCTTTCCTTCTTCCAACACTCAAATATTTGTGAGAGATGCAACTATACAGCCAAACTTCAGGCCGAGCTCTCTCAACCCAAGACTTGCACAGTCAGTCAGGAGGAGAAGGAAACCACTCACACCACACAACCAGTCTCACATAGACCAAATGCACCAGCAAACAAGACACATAAACTCACAAAAACATACTCGGAGGCTCTAAATAAAAATCTGCCAAAACAGCAGAGACCTCCAAAGTAGACATCCAAGCAACTGCTACCCCACAACAACTTACACATATCACATACTTCGCGAAGTCAGTGTGCCACACAGTCGCAGCCCCTAAGGCTAAATAACACACCTAATACACTAGTAATTGGAGACTCTATTGGCAGGCACACTGACGTCCCACTCATTAGACTGAACAAGGAGAGGGTCACTGTAAGCTGCTTGTCGGGAGACAGGATCCACCACATAACACAGGCACTCAGGTCACTCCACAGCAGATACAAATATGACTCTGTCATTGTCCATGTTGGTGTGAATGACCTGAGACATACCTCCCTGGACTACATGAAAAGAGACATAGAGGAGCTCTCTGATCATGTAGCCCAGGCCAGTATGACCCTGATCCTGAGTAGCATATTGCCCTCACCAAGAATGATGCCGCAGTATAAATACAAAATGATCAATTTTAACAATTGGCTAAGCTATTGGTGTCATTCAAAAGGGATCCAGTTTCTGTCAGCCTGGGATGACATGCTAGACAAGCCACGTTGCTTCGCCAGGGACGGTTTGCACCTGTCACCCTTAGGTTTTTGAATACTGGCTAAGGCTCTTGCCACCCCCATAGTGCCTTTTTTAGGCAAGGCTCAAAAGACAAACCCACCTCCATAGACAATACCAGAAACAAAAAACTAAGGGTAATGCTACTCAATGCCAGAAGTCTAAACCTTAAGATGCATGCACTCAAGACACTCCTCAGTATTGAGAAAATCGATATCTGTGCAGTAACAGAAACCTGGTTTAAGGCTCCAGAGAGCACCCCAGCACTATCAGGATTCAACTCATACCATTCCTTTCGGCCCCAGAACTCGGACCGGAATACTAAAGATGGGGGAGTATCCATTTTTATCAAGGATACCCACACCTTCATGTTAGTGGCACTGCACGAGGCAGTGGAGACCATCAGTGTGTAACTAACAGTACGTAAAACTTATTTTTAGTTCATAGCCTGCTACAGATCACCCACCCTGTCTCAGGATCCCCACTCTGCATTCCTGAGAACATTGGAGAATATGAAGGTCTCACCAAACACCATGATATTGGGGGATTTCAACTACCCAAACATTGACTGGGAAAACTACTCAACTCCCAACTCTTTTGCCCAATGGTTCCTGGAGTTTATAAACTCAAATACCATGGAACAACTGGTCACCACTCCCACAAGAGGGGACATCATATTGGACTTGGTCATCACCAACATGTGGGCTCAATGTTCTACACTAGAGGTAAATCCCTCATTGGTAAGATCATACCATAAACTTATCACAATGGACATCCACATCCCGACCCCACCCCCAGCCAAGGAAACCACTGTGAAAAATTTCTCAAAAGCAAACTTCACACTTCTCAAGACCGAGGTGGAAAGTTTCAAAGCCCCCGGGCTAATGGAAAATGCTACCCAAACTGCAGAATCCTTTACAAATGCAATCTATGAGCACCTACAGGAATGCATGGATTGTGCTATCCCAAGTAAAACCAAGACTCACTCCTCCAAGAACAGGAGACCAGTCTGGTGGACCCCGGCCATAAATAAGCTATACAACAGAAGGAGGAAACAATCACATGACAAGGCAAAATCCCAAAAAGGGAAGGCATCCTTGATCAGTACTAGCAAGAAACTTCGATCCCTCATAAAATCATCAAAGGCCAGCTTCGAAAGAAAAATCGCCAAAGACTCTAAAGATAATCACAAGACGTTATTTAGCTACGTCAAAAATCTGGGTGGCAGCTCTCAGATCTGCTCTGAGCTGGTGCAAAATGGTACAAAATACACTGAACCCACAGACATTGCCAACATCCTGGCAGACAGGTTCAGTGCAAACTTCACCCCCGTTTCCCCCCCAAAAGGGCTTGTGTCTATCCCAGAAGAATGCAGTCCCCCCAGACATGACAGATACACAGGTGAAAGCAGCCCTCTCCAAAATAAAAAACACAGCATCAATGGGACCAGATGGTATCCCGGGCTGCATCTTACACGAGCTCCAAAACAAATTAAACCCTCACATGAATTCACTGTTCCAACTCAGCCTTACCACAGGTTATGTACCCAAAAAATGGCATACAGCAACAGTGATCCCGCTCCACAAAGGTGGCGCCGCAACGGATCCCAGGAACTATCGCCGTATAGGCCTGACTAGCCTGGTCTGCAAGGCTATGGAGCGCATCATCATGGATCTCATAAACAAAGACATTGGGAACTTCCAAACACTGGACCCCACCCAATTCAGCTTTGTTAAGGGCAGATCGTGCCTCTTAAACCTAGTTGACTTTTTTGAAACAGTTACCAAAGCCTTAGATGAAGGAAAGGTAGTCCACACAGCCTACCTAGTCCTTGCAAAGGCCTTCGACACAATACCCTACTCTGGTATCATAAATAAGCTTACCAGCTTAAATATCAACCCATATATCACAAGATGGGTTGCAAACTGGCTCAGGGATAGAACTCACATGGTCAGAGTCGCAGGTACCATGTCCGACTCTAAACCAGTTACAAGTGGCGTCCCACAGGGATCAGTCCTGGGACCTCTCTTGTTTGGTATATACTTCTCTGAGGTACAGGCTAACATGGGAGGACTCTGGCTGACCAAGTTCACAGATGATTGCAAACTGGGAGCCATAATCGACTCTCCGGCTGATACAAGCATCCTCCAGAAGGGGCTTATGGAAACTGATACCTGGTGTCAGAGACATAGCCTCAAGCTAAATGCAAAAAAAATGCATAGTCATCCCCTTTCGGAAAACTAAAGTGCCCACAAACTACCATATTGGAAGCAATCCACTAATTATGGAAGAAGTAATGAGGGATCTGGGGACCCAAGTAGATAGTAACCTCTCCTTTGGCAATCACATTGCCAAAGTGGTTAGAAAAACCTTCTATATAGCCCACCTAATCACAAAAGGGTTCTCATCTAGATCAAGAGAGGTCATTGTGCCCCTCTACTCATCGCTCATCAGGCCCATAATTGAGTACAATGCCCCATTTGAGATGTACCTTACCCGACACCTGAAACAGCTGGAGAGACCTCAAAAATACCTCAACAAGAGGATTGTGGGCCTCAAACAGATGCCCTATGCAGCTCGACTAAAGAAACTCCAGCTCTACACAGTTGCTTACTGCCTACTCAGAGACGATCTCTGCCTGACATACAAGGCCATGTCTAACCCGGAATTGTTGAACATGCTCCACCTCAAGAAAACCAGATCCATTAGAGCTACACACTCCAGGGATTTAAACCTTAGCACAACAATAAATAGGACATGCTGGAGGGATAGATTTATATCCCAAAGGCTTCCTGTGCTCTGGAATAGAATCCCAGTCCATGTTAGGCAAAGCCCCTCGCTGAGACTCTTCAAGAGAAATCTTGATGAGTGGATGGGAAATTGTAAATTTGCTCCTGGGATCACTTCTATAGCCCTGCTGGACAGATGCTCCGGAATCTAGTCTAAAAGGGAGGCGAAAGCCAACACATTCTGGCTAGGCTTATAAATGCCCTAGGGCAGATAGCCTAGTACCTACCTATGAACCTATGAACCTATGAAAAGTGCTCCAAATCTGACAGATTGTGAGGGCATCTCTTGTGCACAGCCCTCTTCAGGTCACCCCACAGATTTTCTATTGAATTTAGGTCTGGGCTCTGGCTGGGCCATTCCAAAACTTTAATTTTCTTCTGATGAAGCCATTCTTTTGTTGATTTGGATGTATGCTTGAGGTCATTGTCATGCTGAAAGGTGAAATTCCTCTTCATCTTCAGCTTTCTAGGAGATACCTGAAGATTTTGGACCAAAAGTGTTTGGTATTTGGAACTGTTCACAATTCCTCCACCTTGACTAAAGCCCCTTTCCAGCTGAAGAAAAGCAACTGCAAAGCATGATACTGCCATCACCATCCTTCACCATGGGAATGGTGTTCATTTGGTGATGTGAAGTGTTGTTTTGGCACCAAATGTACCTTTTGGAATTGTGGCCAAAAAGTTCAACCTTATAGAAGAAAAAATCTCAGTGTCACCACCATGGACCAATGTAAAATAATTCAAGAAATCTTTAACATCCAACAACACGATAAAAACAAGTCTCCTTATTACAAACGATATGCGTTTTCGGATTTCTCCTTCTTCAGATCGTATAATAGGAAGGGGAAACTCTTACATTTAAAAAAGGTATAAAACACCAATCAGGCATCAATTTCAGGACCAGCCCTGTGTCATTAGTCAATGAATAATTGCACCAATGGAAGACTGTGAAGGGAGACACTCCTTCTATTCAGCCAATCACTGTTCTCCTATTCTTTAGCATAGGTTTTAATGGTACTATGGCATTAAGTCCTGGCGATCTATCTGCCCTTAAGTTTATAATCCATTTAGCTTTGTTTCTCTCAGTATTATCCATGATATCTCCTTGTCTCATACTTTGAAAAGTAATTTCAATGGCTTGAAATTTAAAGTGATGTGGTGGAAATTGTGCAACATGACATGCTAATGCATTCCTGTTGACTATATTCCGAATATTACAAAGATGTCTTAGGATTCTATTTTTGAACAGTTGGTCCATTTTTCCAACATAATATGCTGAACAAGCCTGATGTACTGCAAGATAAACCAGGTGTTGTGTGCGGCAGTCAGCATAACAAGAAAACGAGTATACTTTCCCAGTGGTAGGATGCCTAAAAAAATTTGTTGTGTCTATACTGCTACATGCAGAACATCTTCCACAATGAAATGTACCTTTCTTCTTGCTAATAGTCCTGTGAAAGAAACCATCTTTTATACAGAGTATACGCTTTAAGTTCTTTTTGTTCCTAATAGTAAACTTAGGAGTATCAACTACAATTGCACGCAGCCTGTTGTTCTATGTAAGGACAGGCCAAAGCTTTTTTATCATCTCACAAAACTTGCTTGTTATTATTTGTGTAGGTTAAAATTAAATTAAGTGGGTCTTTTCTAGGAATATTGCATTTAGTTAACCCATTACTAGCATTGTCGCTCCTATGAAGAAACGGGAAGCCTTTGTCTTTCCTAAGTTGAGCCCTTTTCTCAACACTGATGGTGGTATCTTTGAGGCTGTAACCTCTTTACCCTAAATTGGCTTGAAGTTGTTCTAGCTCTCTATGATACTCAAATTCTTGAGTGCATAACCTGGAAACCCTAGTTACTTCATTCACCATAATATTCTTAGACACATGCTTATGATGTAAGCTACTTTTATGTAAATAGTGGTTTTTCCATGTGTCCTTCCCATGTATAGTAGTACTGACCTTTCTTTCTTGATCTAAAAACACCTTCACATCTGGAAAATCAATACTTGCAGGAGAGCTTTGAGCCATGAATTTGCAGGAGTGCTTTGAGCCGTGAATTTTAAAAAGGTGGTAGTTCCATTCAAATAAATTGCGAAATTCTCCAATTGCTGTGCATTACCTCTCCATAGGAGAAAGAGGCCATCAACAAAACAGCCATAGTAGATTACATTATTATACCATGGGTCCGAGGTGTTGAATTGACTTGATATATTGTTTAGAAAATTTTAGTCAGGCCTGGATGTTTTACTGTGTAAGAAAAGGCTTCCGTCTTGCAACCCTACTCCATAGGCCAGATATATGGAGAGTACCTGAGATTGTTGTCACATGTAGTACACAACCAGTACTTGCCAGAAATTCCTGCAGCTCCTTCAGTGTTGCTGTAGGTCTCTTGGCAGCCTCCCTGACCAATTTTCATCTTGTCTTTTCATCAATTTTAGAGGGATGTCCAGTTCTTTCCAACATGACTGTTGTCCCATATTTTCTCCACTTTTTGATGAGTTCCATGGTATATCCAATGCAGTGGAATTTTTTTCTTACCCTTCTTCTGACTGATACCTTTCAAAATTGAGATCCCATTGATGCTTTGTAAGCTCTCTGCAAATCATGGCTTTTGCTGTAGCAGACAACTGAGTAAATGTCAGGAAACTCCTACTAGAACAGCTGAACTTTATTTGGGGTTAATCATAGTCTCTTTAATTTATGGCAGGTGTGTACCCAAGAAAACTGAATGCTGTAATTAAAGCTAAAGGTGCTTCAACAAAGTATTAGTTTAAGTGAGTGCACACTTATGCAATCAGTTTATTGTACGTTTTTTATTTTTTATATTTTTTCCCCTAACAGATTTGCTTGTTTTTCAATTGAATTGTATAGGTTGTAGGTCACATTAAAGGTAGGAAAAGCTTTGAAGTGATTTTTTATGGTCTCATTTTTTATATCACAAAAACCTGGCATTTTAACAGGGGTGTGTACACTTTATTATATCCACTGTATGTTGCCACTTTTTCTTTACTTATGCTTGCTAGGGTCTTCCTCTCAGGTCACCACTGAAAATGGGTTTGTTTTCAAACTCATTTGGAGTAACCCAGTTAACAAATGTGAAATAAATAAAAATAAATAAAAATGATGGGAAATAGAAATACATTTCACACTATCATCCAATGTGGTAGTGATTAAATTATTCAAACCACACAGAGCTATTAGTGATAACTTAGATTACTTTCAGTTTAGTACTGCTCATCTGTGAATTCATCATCTGGTCCCGAAAAGCTGCTAAGGTTTGTATATATATCTATATCTATATCTCTCTTTCTATATAAATATATATATATATATATATATATATATATATATATATATATATATATATATATATATGGGTTCACTTCAATTCACTGAACTTTCAATTCACTGACTTTCATTTCACTGACACAATTTCACTGAAATTCATTTCACTGAAACTTCATTTCACTGAAAGTTCATTTCACTGACAAGTATTATTACAAAGTAAATGGAATATGCCCCCTTCCCCACTGTAGTGCAACCCTGGAGTTAGAATATATAGTTAGGGGGGTGGGGGCAGAGCCCCACATCGGGGGTGTGGGCAGCCCCCACTTACTTTCTTTACTAAGCAATATTATATCAAAACGTAAGAATATCATATGAAATGAAGTGGGGGGCTGCGCCCCCCACACCCCCCGATGTGGGGGGCTCTGCCCCCCCCCCCCTAACTATATATTCTAACTCCAGGGTCGCACTACAGTGAGGAAGGGGGAATATTCCATTTTATTGCTAATAATAGTTGTCAGTGAAATGAACTTTCAGTGAAATGAAGTTTCAGTGAAATGAATTTCAGTGAAATAGTGTCAGTGAAATGAAAGTCAGTGAATTGAAAGTTCAGTGAATTGAAGTGAACCCATATATATATATATATATATATGTGTGTGTGTGTGTGTGTGTGTGTGTGTGTGTGTGTGTGTGTGTGAGTGCGCATGTGCATATATGCATACACAAACACATGTATATATATATATATATATATATATATATATATATATATATATATATATATATATATATATTTTGATATAGATATATGTCTGTAGATAGATATAAATAGTTAAAGATATAGATAGGTCCGTGTGTATATGTATATGCACATTTTTGTATGTGTGTGTGTGTGTGTGTGTGTGTATGTATGAAGATAAATATCAATAAATATATACATATATACAGATATACACACGCGTGCACGCGTACACACACACACACACACACACACACACACACACACACACACACACACACACACACACACACACACACGTGAGCATATTAAAAAAAGAAGAATTTCTACAATAAAGCACAATTCATCTAAAATATTCAGCAAGTTTACCTTTTGGCAAACTGCTATGTTCAGGAGTCAGCGCATTGACAGAAAAAAAACTGTTTCCTTTTTTGATAGGTTTAAAAAACAGACAACTAATTTGGAGACATCATTTTTGGTATAGTGGTAGAGTAGTTAGTACCCTAATTTGTAGGGTTGGGGTTAGGAGCAGTGGTACGTACTGGGTTGGAGAAATCACACAAGAGTAAGGTAGATCAGAGGCCTTATAAATGGAAGAAATTGGCTGCATAGTCTAAATGCACTATAACAAACTTAAGGAAGAAGTTTTGGTTATGGTTGCTATAAGTCCTGAAGTACAAGCAATAATATTTTATAGCCAGACTTCTAACACTGATAACTTAGTAAGCACACAGATGCAAGATTAAACATGTTTTAAATCTAAGTTTAAAAGAAAAAAATAGTACAAAAAGACCCATGGTGATATTAGAGAAAGTAAATTTGTTGTTTAGAACCACCGATACAGTGGAAGATATAGCAGAATCTGCAGTACCACTGTTTTATGGAGTGCTACATCTTTCACCTTGAGGCAAGTTACTAATGAGAGTAACCCTGAGTTAGTGGTCTTACAAATAAGCCACATATTTTTTAAAAATGGCATAATGATAAGATGACACTGTAAGCAGGGCAAAAGAGGAATTAGAGGGAGATGTGTGTGTGTGTGTGTGTGTGTGTGTGTGTGTGTGTGTGTGTGTGTGTGTGTGTGTGTGTGTGTGTGTGTGTGTGTGCATGTTTGCATGCGTGTGTGTGTGTGTGTGTGTGTGTGTGTGTGTGTGTGTGTGTGTGTGTGTGTGTGTGTGTGTGCGTGTGTTCGTGCGCGCATGTGTGTGTGTGTGTGTGTGTGTGTGTGTGTGTGTGTGTGTGCATGTGTGTTTGGAGGACTAGATATCTATTGCAGAGATACCATTTTAAAATCATCATCTTCTCATTATAAAGCAAAGTATTTCTCCTACACCATTCAAATGTAATCTGAATGAGTGGAGGGATAACCGCAAATTCAACCTTAGCTTGGTGCTGCTATCCCTCATGCATAGAGGCAAGATGTACATTTTTTGCTCATCTCTGGGTTATTCCTACTTTAAATATAAGGTCTGCAAACTTCATGGGAATGTATGGCTAGACATCTAAAGATGCTGACAGGTCAATAGTTTGTAAGTATTTATGCACTTATGAAAATATAACCAGGGTTGTATGGGAGGACAGTGTAGATGTTCCCATTATTTCTTACCCTTAATTTGAGTTAAAAATGACTTTCTGTATGGTAGAAGCAATGAAAGAGAAGACATGTTGCACTAGATACTTGTGTCAAAATCATTTAGGACACTACTAATGAAACTAGCTCATAGTCATGTGTTAGGAGGTCAATTGTCGAGAGACAAAATTAATACAAGCATTTAGCCATATTTTACTGATCAGGCATAATGAAGGAGATAGATAACTTCTTGTCCAGAAAACAAAATACACCCCAACCTGGGTATAAATGTCCCCATATCATAATGTCTGTCTAAAAGGTTCCACTTAAACATATTATTATGGACATCTTGGTTCCTTTAGTAAAATCGCTGAATGGATATCAATATGTACTAATCATAATGGACAACGTTACTAAATTCCCAGAAGCAGTGCCATTACACAAAGTTATGTTAAGGCTATTGCTGAGAAGCTGGTACTGTTATTTGCTAGAGTGGGTATTACCAAGGTCATACATACATACTGACCAAGGTATTCACTTTATTTCAGGAGTGTAGCATCATTTATGTCAGGGCTTTAAAGTGAAACAGTTGAGGACATCTATGTGCCATCCGCAGATTGACTGGACAGATGAAATATTTAATAAAACAGTGAGAGCCATATTAAGGAAAGTTACAGATACATGTGGAAAATGTTGTTAATCTATTTTTTCTTTGTTGGCCAGGTTAGTCTCACTAGGCTAGTAGCTGCTTTTCAGGGGAGGCCCACGGTGGTATTTATACTATTATGAAAAATTTGGCTAGGGCATTAGGAAACTTCCTCTGCTCTTTCGTGTATGCTGTGAGTTCCTGCATTACTTTCAGCAGCAGAAATGTCATGGTGAGCATGCAGGAGACATGGCAGAGGAACAAGATTTCTGGGTTGTTGTGGATAATCTGGACAATGGCATTTTTGTAGAAAGAGAAGCTGAGGTGCAAGATGTGGAATGTGCAATCAGTCAGCATTTAGCTGACTTGTTGGATGAAAATGCAAATAATGCTGTAATGGAGATTGTGTCAGGTGATATGATAGACATTCAATTGTGTTTCATGTGGAACAAGGACAAACTGGGTGAAGTATCTAAAATGTTATGGTCAGAAGTCACTGACAGAATGGCAGAAAAGGAAGATGCTGAATTTGTTCCAGAGACTAGTAATATACATGAAAAGGTGTAAGTAGCAAAAGAACATATGCTGCTGTTCGGAATGAAAGGACTACACATAAAGGCACTGCATTAACTGTTACAAAAGGAGAAAGTGTACTGTGAGGATTCCAAGCAAAGTTTATGCAGGGATTGATAGGTACTATGTATGGGACAAGATTGTTCCATCAGGCTTTACAATAAAAGACATAAGATCATGTATTCATTTAGTTAAAGAACAATTTTGTGGCATGACATTTGAGATTGAAATTCTTATTGTCAATTTTTTTATGTTATGCCAAAACAATATATACATACATATATATATATATATATATATATAGAGAGAGAGAGAGAGAGAGAGAGGCTGGAATAATTTTGTGTTTTCACTGCAATGAAATAGGCTTAAAAAGAATATTTGTTCAATTCCAGACTGATTTGATAGAAGAGTGTGATGTTAACAATGCATGTTTGATATACGTTTTTCTGTTTCAAACATAACAAAATCTGAAAATAAAAATGGTTTCTGGAATGGAGTACAGGCTTAGAAGCAGTTTTAAAAAATTGGAAATGATTCAGTTAAACATTTACCAAGTGTGATTTTATGGAAGGACAGCCTTGACAGGGCTAGCCAACCAGCAGTGTGAACCTTGGTTCTAGATGATTGTCACCGCTGAAGTAACACCTCAATCTCCTGTGCAAAAATGACAAAAGGGGTTGTGGAGGGATGGATTTTGTAAATAGAAACAGGAGAACAGTTAGATATATAATTACTGTGATAACTTTAGGAGTAGTCAGTGTGGAGAGAAAGGCAGCATGATGAATAAATGTGTGAAAAGTGCAGAATTTGTCATCTAAAGGGACACGTGAAAAAAGAAGAAAATATTAGTAAAGATAATGTGGAAGCACAGATGCTGAAGAAGAAGAATACAGAGATTGGGAAAAGGCAGAAAAATGAAAGGAATGATATTAAAAGTGGGGAGGGGCAGGAGGAAGAAGTTGAAGATATTGATAAAATGGGTGATGATTGCAACAGTTGAAAGTGAGAAACAGAAGAAAGGGACATGCATTTTGCAAGGAAAAAGTATGACTGTGCTAGGGTAAGGATATGAAAAAGGAAAATTATTATTTTTTGACAAAATAATAAAAAGAAGAGGAAAGCGTGATGCCTTTTCCTTTCAGCTAATGTTAATAGCTTAATGAATAGAAGAAGGCGATTGACCATCTTGCAGTGGTGTAAACAGTGTAAAGCTGATGTAATTTGTTTATTGGATATGACCTGTATTACTGAACAAGAGAGATATTACAATTTAAATCATTATGGGAGGGTGAGATAATATGGAATTTGGAAAAGGATAGATGTTTAGAGTTTCTTTAAAGAAGAAATACAAGTATTACATTTCAAAAACGCACTCTTCCCTTGTAGTCCAAACCCAAAAAGCAGCAATACATGAACTAAAGATCAAGAACTGAATTTATTGAGCGCTTTCATTTCACTACAGTGGAAACTTCATCAGAAGTTTGTAGTTTAGGCAGAGCCAATTTTTGTTTGGTAAGAAGGATAGGAGAAATGAGAAATAGTAATGGTGATTTAGAATATAGGCAAAAGAGATTATGGAAATTGTAGAACATTTTGTAAAGAATTTATATAAAAAGATAGGTGAGGAGAAAAAGGTTTATGGGGGTTAAAACGTTTTTGGATGGAAACAATAAAGGATTTAGAAACACATCTTGATTTGGATGAATTAGAGATGGTATTAAGGAAGGTAAAGGAGGAATCTGTATCAGGTATAGATGATACAGGTTATGGGGTATAGAGGCTATAGAGGTTTGGCAAAAAAGATTATTTTAAAGATAGCAAGAGGTTCTTTAGTTTGATTCTCAGCTGAAGTGCCTTCTGTGTGTATAGTCTGCATGTCCTTCCTATGTTTATATGGTTTACTCTGGGTGGTCTGGTTTCCATCCAGATTCCAAAGACATGCAGTAGGTGGATTGGACACTATAAACTGGCCATAGGTGTGAGTGTCTTTGCATGTGTGTGGTATGGAAGAACAGCTGCAACAGGGCTAGCCACCCAGTGGAGTGAAGCTTGGGTCTAGTTGATTGCCACTGTTGAGATGACACCCTGACCCATGTGCAAAATTGGGAAAAGGGGTCTTGCAGATGGATGTATGGATGGTTAGAGAAAGGGCAAATTGAGGTAATCTGTGAAGACATTATATAATTTGCATGGAAAATGAAAGGGGAATCATTTCAAATTGAAAACTGGAGACCTACAAGGCTAAGCACTGCCTTTGTATAAGATTTTATTACAATTCTACAGAGATGAAATGGTATATTACAGGACATCACAGGTGAATGTATTTTTAGTATAAAAGGAAGAGGTAGTGAAGATTGTTTTAAGGTAGTCAAGATTTATTGGTTTTAATAAGTGAGACTGTGGATAATTTTGTTCATGAGAATAATGATGTACAAATGGCTGTAGGTGACTTGAACAAAGCATTTGATTTTATGGAGCTTGATAGTGGAAAATGTTGAAAGAGTATGGTTAAGGTTAAAAAAAACTTTATTAAAGCCAATTTATAGTTATAATAAGGTGAAACTATTGATTAATTATTGGTTTAGTCCTTAGATTCTTTTGAAATGAAGGGTAAATCAAGTATGTGTAATGAGTATCATGTAATTTTCTTTACTTACAAATGTGGTAGGGAGAAAAGTTTCAGCATGGACGAAGGGTGCTAGATATTATGTTAAAAATGATGTAGAAATTCCTTGTTTTTTATCTTATACTGATGATTTAGTATTTATTGCAAAAAATAAAAGTTGGATGAAGGAATTGTTGATGTATGTTATTAAATGGTCGAAGGTGGTTGGTTTATAGTTAAATAATGAGAAGAGTAGAGATTTAGGAAAATAAAAAAAATATTTATGGACTTTCTTTTTGTAAAGAGGAGATTGGTAGTTTGGGAGTAAAATTTGGAGGTAGTGAACTAGTGGTTGGGCAATGGAAAGCTTTAACTGAAAAAAAAATCAAAGTTGTGATAATTTATGGAAGTTATTTAGATTATCATATAAGAAAAAAGTATATTTGTTAAATTCAGTGATTGTGGGAAGGACTGGTTATTTGGCTAAGGTTTTTATGATGCCTAGCAATAAAAAAAAAGGAATTACTGGGAGCTGTGCTTTTTTATCTTGGGGGGGGGTCTAGATTAAATCAGATAAAGGGAGACGAGTTGTAATTGAAAGAAGGGGGGTAGGGTCAATAATTCCAATAGTATACACAGCATGTTTGTGTTGTTTATTTAAAATTTTAGAGAATGATAGTTTAGTGTTTAAGGTTTTTGAAGCTAAGTATAAAGACTGAAGAAATTGTAAAGGAAAGATAAAAAGAAAAAAAAGGTGTTTGAAAGAAAGAAACTTTAGAATTCCAGAATAAAATTAGGAGCTGAGATTTGAAAACTAAAGGATTGAAATAACCAGAAAAAAATGGTATATTGATGTGGTGGGAGGGTGTTATGGGATTAGTCCTTGGAAAGGATTAAGTAAAAATATTATTGAAGCAATTAGGTTAAGAAAGAAAATATTTAGAAGGCTAGTGAAATGTCAAGATTTCTTAATGGAAATTAGTGATAAATAGCTTACCAGTGAACAAATATGAAGTATAACATTTGCTTACAAAGATTATACCTATTTTGCAATAATATATGTTGGAGACTACACAACCAGCCAGATTCAATAAAACCTACATGGTCTGTTTACACTGTGTGTATGTGTGTGTGTCGCAGCACAGAGTGCACATGGTAGCAAACTATTTTAGATTTAGTAAGCAGCTCTACATGGTGTGTAGAGCATGCACATATGAGGTAAACACTGTGGCAGGCTAACTACAGCATAAGCAGCTGAATTATGTGCTAATCAACCAATCCAAGACGGAGGAGCTATACAACAAGCTATAAAGCAACAGTGTAGACTCAGTGCTGGTTTTCCCTGCAAATTCCAAAACCTATTGGAATGCAGCCATGGAAAGGAGTCTACACAGAAACAATGTTAGGGTCTGCTGTTTGTTTGTTTATTTATTTTTTTATTTTAGATTTGTTTACCAGTAAAGTCTGACTGGACACAAGTCCATTTTCAGCAGAGGCCCAGGGAGAAAAGCTCCAGTTATAAGCGATATAAGTTTTGTAGAAGTTGACAAGCAATGGCATGTAAAGAATTACAGACGTATTCACAAACAATAGTTACATAATAGTGAATAATGCAATTATTAAGAAGTAGACATTTACATCATGCATCCCACATGAATACATACAATTTGATGAGAAGAGAACATTTTCTGTACAGTAGAGAACTATTTTAGATACAGTACAGGTCAACTTTTGGTGTAGGTAACACTCAATAAAAATTAGACAGACTGAGGTAAGGCCTACCAGGACAGTTGCAAAAACAGAGCCAGGTATCTCTTAAATGAGATTTTAGGAGCTTTTTGAATTGTAGTACAGAGCAGGTAGAGGTTATTGGGGTTGTCAGTTCATTCCATATTTTAGGAATGAAGTTTGAGAAGAGTGAGTTTCCAGCTGAGTTGTTAGCTTTAGTGATGTTTAGGAGGAGTTTGTTACTGGAATGCAGGGCTCTGGAAGTGGTGTATGGTTGTATAAGATTTTGGAGACCAGGATTTTTTCTGGTTGATGCAGTATTTTGTGGGCAAAGGTTAGTTGATAAAAGTTTAGCAGTTGAGGAAGTTCTAGCCAATTTAGCTGTCTTAAGAGCTGTACAGTGATGTGTCCTGTAGGAGGCATAAGTGGCAAATTTGGCAATTTTATTGCAACAAGATACAAGTTTGGTTATATCAGTTTTGCAGAGGTTGTAAGAATTGTGGAGGCATATTGGAGAGTTGATAAGTGGTGTGTGCAAACGATAGTAGCTTTTGTGTTTTTTGTTAGAAAGTGCTTGTTTCTGTATAGAAGGTTTAGTTTCTTGTGGACCTTCTTAATAGTTTGAGCTATTTGAATATCAAATGTAAAGTTATTATCAATTTCAACCCCTAGTAGTTTAGTGTGAGTTATTGGGGAGATAATAGTTTTATTTTTGGATAGGATATTGAAAGACAGGGAAGATGAGGGGGGATCTTGTGGGGTGGAAGAGAAAGAGCTTTGTCTTTTTGGGATTTAGAATGAACCTTGAGTTATGGTGTTGAGGTCTTTCAGGGAGGGGGCTGTGCATATTAGAGTTGAGTCATCTGCATATTGTACCACTGAGGAATGAAGTGCAGAGGTGTGGCGCTGGTTGGTAAAGAGAGAAAATAACAGAGGCCCAATGATGGAGCCTTGTGGAACCCCTATGGCAATTTGGAAAAGAGGGGAAAGGTGGTGCTGCCATTTGATGGCTTGTTATCATCTAGATAGGTAGCTTTGGAAGAAGGAGCTAGAGTGGCTACTGAGGTTAAAGGAGTTGAGAACATTGATGAGTTTATTGTGATTTACCATGCCAATGGCTTTTGACAAGTCCAAAAATATTGCTGATACAAAATGCCCTTTATTTCTATGGTGGTTCAATGCTTTAGCAAAAAATATATTAGGGCTGTGGTGGTGCTGTGGGGGATGAAAACCATGTTTAGTGTTTAAAAGTAGTTTATATTCATGAAGGTAGTCCATGAATTGGGAATGTATGACCGTCTCAAGGATTTTTGATAAGGGTGACACGATGGCAATTGGACAATAATTAGTAAGTTCAGTGGAGTTAACTTCCTTGTGTAAATGTATAATTTGTGATATTTTCCAAATAACAGGTACCATACTCTTTGACATTGATCTATGGTTACTGGGTATGCTATTGCTTCTGCTGCGATTTGCAGAAAGTCAGCTGGGAGGCTCAGAAAGTCAGTTGGGAGGCTGTCTGTGGCTAGTGTGGTTGGTTTGAGTTTTTTGAGTAATTTTTTTATGGTATTAACAGATACTGGTTGTAAAGAAAAGTGATTGCTGCCATTTTGGGAGTTGGAGCTGTGCTGGGGTATTAGAGGGATGGTGCTGTTGACAGTGCTCTGAGAAGTAGCAAGGGCCTGGAAAATTTCTGTAAAGTATTTATTGAATTAGGTTTCAATATTATCAGAGTAGGTGGTTAATGATGGAGTGGGAGTAGCTGATTTATCTGGCGTAAGTATATTGTTAACTGCAGCCCAAACCTTTTGAGGGTTATTCTGGTGTTTTTTCTGGATGTTGTGACATTAATTGATTTTGTCTAATTTTACTACTTTCTTAGCTTTGTTTCTTAGTTCAATGAATGTTTGTCTTGTGGCTTGGGATTTGTTTTTGTGAAACTGTTCCCAAGCCTTATCCCTTGCTTTGATTAAGGATCTGCATTCTTTATTTAGCCAGGGTGCATAGTTAGCTTTTACTCTAATAGTTCTAGGGGGGTTGTGACAGATCAGCATGACTAAAAAGGTGACATTGAAGGAGTTAACAGCATCTTCTAGGGGTAGCTGTCTGAGATGTTCTCAGTTGCAGGTTTTTAAAGTGGAGATGAACTTGCTTGGGTTAAAGCTTCTTTTATTTCTGATTAAGCAGTAGGTGGTTTGGTTGGTTTGGTGAATGCTGGTTCATAGAAGAAAGGTTAGATGTTGGTCACTCAGGCCATCTAGGAGACAGCCTGAATGAGATGATAGTGTAGGGCTTTTAACTAGAATCCAGTTGAGGATAGATTGTCATTTGGAAGATTTGTCTATGCTCATAAGAGTTGTGATGAGTTAAGTGAAACCATGGAGGTTAACATGGGAAGCTGGAGTCTGGGAGGAGCAGTTGAGCCAGTTAATGTTAAAGTCACCCATCAAGACTGTTTCCTGTAGGAGGGAATTGGAGATCCAGTGTAGGATGCTTTCTAGTGTGGGAAAATTATTTCCTGGTGAGATATAACCACCTATGATATTAATGTGCTTTTGGGGTTAAGTTTTAATTTTACAAAGATTATTTCAGTTTTTCAAAGTCAGGGATGCTTAATTCTAAATAGTCAACTGTTAGATGATCTTTGAATAAGATTGCTACACCCTCACCTCTCTGGCTTTCCTGTCTTTATGTAGAATATTATACCTGGGAGGTACAATTTCATTATTGTTATTGTCAGGTTTCAGCTATGTCTCTGTTAATATTACAATCTCAGGAGAACAGACTGAGGGTAGGGAATGCAGATCATGAAGCTTATTTCCAACATGTCTTACATTCATATTAAGCAGGTGAAGGAAAGAATTTTTTTTGGTGTAGTAGTTCAAGGTTGAATGAGCTGCTTACTATATTATGAAGGGAAATGGGACCAGGATTTGGGTGAATGTCCCTGAAATGGTTTAATTGTTTAATAAGTTGAAAAAGGAATTTGGAAAGTTTTTTCTGTAGTTTGATGTGTTTTTGACAGGTATGGGACATGGTTGCTAGTGGGTGGAAATTGTGTGTATGGTAATCTATATGGTTTCTATAGGAAAGGAGTTGGACTATAGTATAGTTTATTGGTCTATTAAGGTAGGATAGTGATGAGGTTTGCTGGGGAAGATTGGCAGATTGAAGTAGAGTATAGTATGATGAGAGGGAGTATAAGAGTAATAGCAGTGAGTTAGTTGAGATGTGAAAGGCTGTTTGGTGCAAGTTTTTCCTGTTAAGGTGAAGCATTTTTATGGTACCATGTTATTATAGAGTATGCTGGGTGCAGAAGAGTTGGTGGCTGATGAATTAGATGAATAATGTTTTGTGTGTGGCTTAAGGGTTTTGAGTATTTGGGAAATGTGAAGACTAAGGTACTGTTAATTAATGGGGATGTGTGGTTTATAGTAGTTATGGTTATTGGATTTTGTTAGTTGAAAGCAAGCTTGTGATTGGCTGCTAATATGTGGGTGGGGTTTGTAAACTATCAATTTAGATGAAGTGGGGGGTGTGGGAATGGGGGTAGGGTAGGGGAGCAAAGTTAGCCCGAGCAAAGTGAGGGGGAATGGAAAGGGATGAGTATGAAACCATATTGCATTGAGCCGCAGAAACAATCTGTTACACAGGTGGAGACCTGTGATATGCAGTAGAATGGGGCTGTTATATTTAACAATGACAGCTGGACATAGAAAAGTAAGAAATATAGTGAAAAATGGGGGTGTGGGAATAGGATTCCAGAGTAGTTCCGAAGATGTGCAACTAGTGACTAGAGATACAGATAAATTCAGTGTTTTAAAGGATTTAAGACTAGCAGTGAATGAGCAAACATACATAAACTTATTCTTTGGGCTTCAACAGGCTTACAGCATCAATATGCAGTGGGGTATTTCAGTTGCTGGAGTTAGGTCACTTTGCTGCAGTTAGGTCACTTTCCACTGTTAGAGAATGTAGCAGAGTACCAAATAATAGCAACTTACAACACAAACTTATTCTTGGGGCTTCAGCAGGCTTACATTACCAATGTGCAGCAGGGTAATTCAATTGCTAGAGTTAGATCACTTTGCTGCAGTTGGGTCACATTCTACTACTGTTGCTTTAATTCATGTGTATTTCAACATGCTGAACTCTATCCTTCTGCTGCTAATAGGCCAAAGCCAAGAAGGAGAAGAGTTTTCAGATTGCATTTAACTTATCATAATCTACGTGATGTGGAAAATGTAGAGCACTACAGGTTGGATAGAGAGACTACAAGAACTCTGCAACCTCTGTCATCCTGAATTCAGAGCCAGGGAAAACTGAGGAGAACCCATACCAGTGGAGACAAAGGTATGTGTAGCACTTAGAACTTTAGCTACAGGTACCTTTCAAGGACCAACAAATGACATGCTGGAGGTGTCATGGGCATCAGCATCCAGGATCCTCCATCAATTCCCAAATGCTATACTCCAACATGCCAGTGACCACATATATTTTCCATGTACTCCTGAGGACAGGGCCAGAAATATGCAGGAGTTCTGCCCTGTAGCACAATACCCTAAAGTACTGAGTGCCATAGATTGCACACAAATAAAAATTAAGGCAGCACCCATGGATCAGGCAAGGCTCTACATAAATAGAAAGGGCTTCTACTCTACTAACTACTAAGTCATATGTAATGCCAAGGGACTCATCCTGAACATGTATGCTGGCAACCCAGGCAGTTGCCATGATTCATATATCTGGTATGCCTTGAACTGTATCAGATGTTCACTAGGGGGATATCCCACAGGGTCATTTACTGTGGGGTGCAGACTATGCACTGGAACCATGGCTGATGACTCCCATCATAAATGCACACACACACGCACGCACACACACACACACACACACACACACACACACACACACACACACAGACACACACGCACACACGCACACACGCACACACGCACACACACAAGCACACACGCACACACACACACACACACACACACACACACACACACACACACACACACACACACACTGAAGAATGCCATAATGAAGCACATGCTCAAACTAGAAATATCGTAGAGTGTGTGTTTAGGCTGCTAAAGTCGTGGTTTCAGTGCCTAGATACATTTGGGGAAGCTCTGGAGCACAATCCACATACATGTTCTGAAATATTCACTGTATGTGTCATGCTACACAACATCATCCTGAGTAAACAGCTTTATCAGGATGAACAAGGGGAAAGGGCACACATCCCACCATCAATGGTTAGGTCACCACAGCCACACACAGGTCAGGAGTCAGAAAGGGAATCCACAGCTGCTGTGGGTGTAGGCAGACATAGGCGTGCTCCATATGCCCTTGCATTGATTAAGAGGCAACACATAGTACACTCACTCACCATCTAAGGGGCTAAAACCTTCCTCCTAGGTATATACATATAATAACATTGATACCAGGCAACGTTCACAGTCTTTACCTACCCATGTAATGGCTGGCTACTGCTAGCATCAGAGTTATCCCTGATCTAAAACTGTTGCAACTGTTGGATTTACAAGGTAAGTGTTGACCCTGCAGTGTATTGTGTAATAATATGAATGAATGGTATATCCTTGCATGTTGTTACTTGGTAGTGTAAGCAAGTAAAAGGTGGGTGATTTGTACAGAAAGGATATGACATCAGAGACTTATGTGACTTATATGTGTCCATTATCAAGTGATAGGCCTCAGGCATCACAGATTCACATAGTCATACCTCGAAAAGTAGTGATGGTCACTGAATGTCCTGAGTTTAGAACCATTCATTTGTAATATAAAATCATTGAAGAGAGAAGTTAGAAAGTAATGAGACACATTTCAGTTTCAGGCTTCACAACCCTCACAGGATAACTAAGAATACTGATGCAAAAAATGCTCGATTCTATCAAGTGAATAACTTTCTAAGACCAATACCAGTCAAAGGTACAATTACCAATTCAACAACACAAATGCAGATATACTAAGCACTAAGTCAGCTATGCACCCTGAGCATCAGGCACAAGTGTTATGTATCCCTGAATCCAAAAGACAGAAAACAGGGATATAGCACAGTTGTCATCACTTGCACAGGGTGTTGCATGTATGTGCATGATGGGGAGGGGGCAGGAAGCCTAGGGAGACAAAAAAGTTGGTGGGTGTGTATGATTAAGAAAGAGAAGCAGGCAGACATTTGGCTAAAGTAACAAATGGCCAGTGAACAAAATGAACTTTACGCTTCAAAGCTGAACTATGTTACTGTTTTGTGTGTGTGTGTGTGTGTGTGTGTGTGTGTGTGTGTGTGTGTGTGTGTGTGTGTGTGTGTGTGTGTGTGTGTGTGTGTGTGTGTGTGTGTGAGTGTGTGTGTGTGTGTGTGTGTGTGTTTGTATGGGTCCTCCGGGTGAAATTGTGTTGTGTGAGTGTCTGTGTGAACACAGCCAAGCTCTGTGCTAGTTCTATGTCTTGGTATGTTGAACAGGTGTGAGCCATGCATGGTAGAGGTGGCAGTTCATCATTGTTGTACCCAACCATGAAAACTAGCTCTGCCAGGAGTAGCACTGACAGATCCATGCCCACAGTCAGATGCACTTCTGCTACCTGAAACTGACTGATGTCTGGTGAATGAGTTCCTGTCATGAGGATGCCCTGGACCATGACCCCATGGCCTGCCACATCTGGGTGTTGACAGCTCAACCACTGATGGAGCAGTGAAAGTGCTGCCAGTGTGGCAGCACGATCAGGCAAAGACACACTGAATAACAGCAGATGATGTGCCTGACCTATGCCCATGAGGATGCTTTTCCCCTCCCAGCAGACATTCCATCACAGACACTGCCCATTCCAGCATGTCATTCATATTCATCCGATACACTGAACATCCGATACACTGAATTGGCACATGGTGGAGGCAGTCACGCATGTCAGCTTGTGCTACATGTACAACCCTAAGCATGTCTCTGGAGGGCCTACGGGAACATGTCTGTGCCTCCATGATGGCCCTAAACCTTTGCTGAGTAGCATGGGAAGAGACACCTGGATCACGTAGAGACTAGGACAGCATTCCTCCTCTAAGCACCTGTAACTACCCTCCTTTGTGACATCTCACCCACACATTGGCTACTGACAGAGTCAACAGGTACAGAAGCCTCAGTAAACACACTTACCTGTCCAATATTTGAGGGCTCACTGGAATGAGTAGGCATAGGCCTACTGCTAGGGTTGCCAGCTGTCCGGTTTGTGACCGGACTGTCCGGTTTTCTGACAAAATGTCCAGTTAGAAATTTCATTTAAAACCGGACATTCAAAAGTCCGGTTTTGTGCCACAGTGCCACTGTTACATAGGCGCCAAAACCATAGAACGAGGGGGAGGAGCACCCCCCCCACTTTTACAGCTGCAAAACTATGCTATGGTATGGTCCAGTACATCTTTGTGTGTGTGTTCCTGCCGCCCGTGCAATTTAAAAATAAAGGACAGTACAGCTTTCATCTCATCATGGAGAGTTTAGTTACATATGCTGTCTGAATTGTCCAAGTGTTTTTGCTGCTTCCAGGTAAGAGTTGCTGGGTGAGGGGGTATGCTGACGTTTTGTGCTGACATACGCTGCTCTGTGTGTTCACACACAGTGTTTTATTCAATCTGTGGTGTGGAAACACTTTAATTTCTGATAGCTAGCACTTACGGGATTGAATAAAACACTCTTTGTCGACTTGGATCAGCGTTCGATTTATTATTTTACATTACATTAATTAGTACGTGGTGGTGCCAATTGTTTCGAGTCCAGACTTATTCTTTTGTTAATTCAGCTGTCATGAAGCCTCTTATTCTTCCGGTTACCGGTACAAAATTTTACTGGCTGAGTCATTTACGTCATGTGGTCTTATTGATGGGTTCCTAAATGCCTGCTTTTTTTTTTTTTTTTTTGTTTAAGTTCCTTAGTATCTTTAACTCCAAACAGACTGTGCCACCTTGGAGTGAGTTTGAAGATTTGTACATTACTAAAAAAAGAAAGCATTGCTTATTTATGCAGTTCTGCTTCTTCTTAGCCAAACAATGTACAAAGTTGTTTGCCTTTTGAGCAATAATACTCTTAAGGTTTAAGTGAAAGTACAACCAGTCAAGATTGTACATTTTTGTAGTGTGTTCATACAAGGATTTAAGGATAACTTGCAATATTCTACATACTCCAAACCCTGATTTTTCTGCGTAAATTAGAGTAGTTTGACATAGGATTTTTGTAAACAATAAACATGAGAAACAGCATTATACATAAGTCAACTGTATGCCTCATTGTCAGCAGTTTAAAAGTACATCACAATTTGTTTTGACTGTCACACTAGCAATTATCAATTGCAAATAGAAACCTTTCTCTAATGCAGTCAGTAGAACACTGAGTAGTAGGAAGTGGTACAGGATTCCCTAACTGCCCTCACACACAAATCAAATCTGTTTCTGCTTCTTCCTCAGTTTTCATGTTATGTGCTCAGGATAAGATATCTTTCTAAGCACTGCCTTAGATTATAGTTAAGCAGAATAAATCAGATTTGCTATTTCTTGGTGTACAAGGTTCTAAGAAGCATGGAACTCCGATTGTGACTTTTGAGGGTAAGAAAAATTCATACAAGAGACTGAAGGGGAAGTAAAATCTGTCAACAAAACTTGCAAAAGTAAGGAATGTCCTATGTAAATATTTGGTCTTTGAACAGTGACAAAGTACAGTCCTATTTAAGGAGGAGGTTAACAGTACAGAGGACCATAACTTTCACATGTGACACATTATGTGTTTTGGATGAAAATCTTCACCTTCAGCAACAAAATCAGCTTACTTTTTTGTCACTCCTATGGAGATGTTCCCTTTTCTTGAACTAAAAGGTATGAACATTGTCCTGAGATTGTTACTGGTTTATTTCTAGGTACTGGACAGTCACTCTCAGTGCTCAATTAGTAGCGCATTTGATTTGTAGGTAGAAAATAATAGGGCCAGTTACCCCACTCCTTGTAATCGGAGAGGTGCCACAAGTTTCAGCTGTGCTTAGCCCATATAGGAAACATCTGAGAAGACTGCTTGAAATCATTAAAGACATTTTTGAAGAGGAAAATAACACCATTTAAAAGTGTTTTTGAGCAATGTATTAGTTTGCAGGACAGATTAATGCTGGTAATGCCAATAGTAAAGCAGCATGTGTAGACAACCCAGGACATGAAATAAATTTGTGGCAAGAGAAGCTCACTATAGAGTCTCTCAAGTACAGTTTATTTAATGCAGAAATTAACACAAGCATATTTTTGCTAACATTCAATTTCTGAGTTTGTCAGTCTAATTCTAAAGTTTCTTAATGAAACGCTACAATATCTACAATTTTAAGTTTACTTTTGCTGTTTACTTGCAATCAGATTCATTTGGTCTTTTTGACAAGGCTATTAGTATGCCATATTTTTGTATATATTCAATATTCAATAATCTGCTTAAAAAATATATAAGTCAAAACACAAGGTGCAGGGTTTTAAGTCTCACAAGGAATAATTGGCTAAACTATAAACCTATCAAAATTCAAAGTGGAAATGAAGCAATTCTTTCTAGTCAATATTAGGTCCCTTATACTCTCCTAGATAAAATTACATTCTTGAGTATCCACTCTCCTTCGCCCTTTTGGCGTCCTTTTGTACTATTTTCTGCTGTTGATGATATTGTATACAATGCATATAGTATTATGACTAGCGATAATTTTTGTTAAACATAAATCACAAAATGGAAAAAGTGTAACAAACTAAACGTTAGACAAAATCATCTTGATCATAATGTGCGTTATATCCACTAGCACTTTTCAGTATTACCATGCCATGCATTGTAAATTACATAAGACTTTAACTTTCTTACATTGTTTCTGCATTGCTGGCATGCTTTTGCCTTAATTTTGTTTAAATACACCTAATATCTCTGTTCTACCCATCTATTTTTTTTCTTTTTCTGTATTAAATTCAAACAATTATATAAAATGATGCAGCATATGATTCCGCAGAAGCAACTGTTACATTTAATCTACTCAAGAGTCTTACTTATACTTTTAAATGACAAATTTCATGACTTCATTCAGAAATATCTAATTCCGGTGTGTGTGTGTGTGCGTGTGTGTGTGTGCGCATTGGGAAAAATTGTACCATCTGGTACGGAGTGTTAATGCTGAAGTAAAGATAACATTGCTTACTGTGCCCCTATTCTCAATACATCAATAGGAGTAGATTGTTCACCATACGGCTCTGCAGGCATCTGGAACAGAAAAAGAGGGCGTTCTCATTAGCTGATGTCACAGTGATGTCACAAAATGGGTGGGGCATGTGTGGGAGAGGGGGTGGGAATGGGTGGGGTTATGGGTGATGCGAGGGGCGTGACCTTAGTCCGGTTTTAGCCCCAAAGAAAGCTGGCAACCCTACCTACTGCCTGTGTCTAATGGAATTACAGGGGTTTGCTGAAAGTCAACATCAGTGTCAGATTCAACCTCTGCATCTCTGACTGTGCCTCTGCTTGGCCACCATTATCATCAGAGTCTGCTGATACTCTGAAACAGGTGGTAGAAGTCCCACGCTTAGACTGTCAGGATCACGTGTAATAATAAGCAACAAACACAGGAAAAAATAATGCTTACACTACTATAGTCCAATATATGCTAACAAACTAACAGTGGGGCTACTATTACAGACAATACAGCAATACAACAACAGTCAAGACACCAACATTGAAAACTAAATACTTCTTAAAATTGCTCATCAGTAGTGACATAAAAATGTTTGGCTTACCATGTCAGATGATTGTAGGCTCCCTATGCCAGATGGTGAATGGTCCAGGAAGAAATTAAGTGAAAGGTAAGGACAACATCATCACAATTAACAGTAACACATGGGGTAATACTTTTTGTCCCTTTGACAGGTCCAACCTAAGCCCATGTGTAATCAATCAGAATGTGTTGTTAACTGGAGCAATCTACAATATCCCCAACCAATGTCTTGTTAAACAGAACTAATGTATTGCTTTAAATATTTTAGTGTACAGGAGTATTTAACAACTGAGATACATAAGCCTACCAGAAGCTCCTCCTGAGACATACTTGCTGTCCTTGAAACAGTAGCACCAATGCCAATGGCATGCTGTTGTGTACTTTCCTGGGCTCTGTCTGGATTCTTGACAGTAGACAGGAACTCTTCCTTTGCTGTTAGTGGTGGCTGTATTGCAGGCCACCCTGGTCCCCATCCAATCACAGGTCACTACAGCTGCTCTCCTCCATGCAGATGTGATCATATCAGTGGCCCTATGGTGCACCTGTTCATATGTCCTGCTGTGGCCACCTGCTACATTCACATCTGCAACTATATGCTGTGAAATTGCATTCTGTCTGCCATATCTCCGCATTCCCCTCAAGCAGAAGGGCACCATGTTGCCTAAAAGCTTCCATGTTGACCTGATTCACAGGGTCACTGAAGGGAGTTTTTTAGGGATTGAGACACATGGTTGCCATTATTCTAGGTGTCCTAAATCACAACAGAAGGATAATACAAATAGGTATCACATAACTAAAAAAATTCCTGTTCCAAGATAAAACAGAAAAGGTAACATTTCACTATTACCCATTGGAGAAACATAAAACAGTCTAGTTATTTGAAATATGGACACCAGGAATTGTGTGGTTGTAACATATTACATTAACACACAAAGTAAGGCTAGATGCAAAACAAGGGAGAGTAATAATATCAACATATCCTTGTTTGTGTCTAAACAGAAATGCAGCATTGCTACCTTCCCAACACATTTTGCTAACAAACCATCAGTGAAATGCCAAAACTGCTAGCAAATGAACTGACACTGAAACGTGTGTACAGATTTAACACGGAACATTCCATTTTAAGCTATTGGCAATTGTGTACACCTGTGAAATGCTCTGACAAACATGTCCATGCCATCAATACATTTCTAAGTAATGCATACAGATTAAAGTAGCATTTGCTAATTAAAATATATTTCTATCTATCTATCTATCTATCTATCTATCTATCTATCTATCTATCTATCTATCTAATGACATTTCAGCATTTGCAGTACTTAGCTGAAAAACACAAGCATACATTTTCAGGTTCAGTATTCTTCTGTGCAAATATATCCCAAATGAATAGCCTCTTCTATGTTCTCTACATAAACAAGTCTCCTCACCTTCAGGTTCCCTAGCTACACTGTTGCCTTTTTATGGTGTAGATACAGGGCTGTGACCAAGATAAAGATCAAATGAGGTGTGAACTAATTAAAATTGCTGAATCCCAAATACTTGGCTCTGTGTAGCAGATGTATGCAGGCACTGCTTCAGTGTTTGTTGCTAATAGATTGCAACTGTGAATGATTTATGGTAGGGAGAAGGAAAACACAACAGCAGTGCATGCTAGCCTACCTGCAGTGAATCATAGAATCATAGGAAGTTACTGGGATAATGGCCCAAGGGCCCTTACAAGCCTTGCCAAATGTTACCCTTGTTACCATGATTAGCACTTATTGGCCCTGTCCAAGAGGGGCACAGGTGAAACCCCTGTAGTGAATTTACGGTTACCCATCCAATCATCCAGATTGTGTTTAAAAGGTTCAATGAGGTGCTTTGTTTGATGTGAAGTGGGAGTCTATTCCAAAGGTGTGGCAACCTTTGGAAGACAAATCTGTCCCCCCAGCAGGTTCTATTGATGTCACATACCAGGTTTAGGTCTTTAGAGTGACTAACTCATGTGCCATTTGACTTGTGGATGTGTAGTATTTCCAATAAAGCAGGATCAGAGATCGCCTTATATGCAAGGCAGAGATTGCCTCTGAGTAGTCTGTATGAAACAGAAAAAAGTGACAGTGATTTCAGCCAATCCACATAGGGTAGCTGCTGAAGACCTTGAATTTTCTTTGTGAGGAACCTTTGTGATCTCTCCAATTGCTGGAGGTGCTTTGAAAGGTACATGCCAAAAGGGGCATTGTACTCAATTATTGGCCTAATGAGTGAAGAGTACAGGGAGGTGATAACTTCACTTTTTCTTGAGGCAACACCTTTACTTATTAGGTGAGCCATATAGAATGCCCTTCTTACCACTCTGGAGACATGGTGATCAAAGGTAAGGTTGCTGTCAACCTGAGTGCCTAGATCATTCACCACTGAGTGCATACTTAGAGTATTGCCATTGATGTGGTAATTTGCAGGAACATCGCTCTTGCCAAAAGGAAAGATAATACATTTTTTACATTGAGTTTGAGGTCATGACTTTGCTACCAATCATTTGTTTGCATAAGACCTTCGTGAAGGGTGTTGACATCATTTGGAGATTCTATGACAGCACTCAGTTTGCAGTGGTCAGCAAACTTTGTCAGTCACAGTCCCTTGGTTTTAACTTGTACTTCGGAGAAATAGATTCCAAACAGTAGAGGTCCCAGGACCAATCCCTGTGGAACACCACTGATAACGTGTCTGCTGTTGGAGGTGGATTCCCCTATTTTGACTGTATGGGTTCTATCAAAGAGACAGTTCATAACCCACCTTATGATATAAGGGTTGATAGGTTCATAGGTTCATAGGTTCATACTAGGCTATCTGCCCTAGGGCATTTATAAGCCTAGCCAGAGTGTGTTTGGCTTTCGCCACCCATTTTAAATTAATTTTGCTATGCCTTTTTTTGAGGTTAGTATACTGTGCCTCTGTCTAACAGTGACACAGAAGTGATAGCCGGGTTAAACCTACGATCTCCCATCCACTCATCAAGATTCCTCTTGAAGAGAGTCAATGTGGGACTCTGCCTAACCTGGACTGGGATTTTATTCCAGAGTGAAGGGAGCCTCTGGGTTATGAATCTGTCCCTCCAGCATGTCCTATTTATTTCAGTGCTGAGGTTCAAGTCTCTCGAGCGTGTAGCTCGATGGGATTTGGATTTTCTGAGGTGCAGCATGTCCATTAATTCCAGGTTGGACATGGCTTTATATGTCAGGCACAGATCGCCTCTGAGCAGGTGGTATGCCACTGAGTAGAGCTGGAGTTTCTTTAACCGGGCAGCATATGGCATCTGTTTGAGCCCTTTGATCCTCTTGGTGAGGTACTTTTGGGGCCTTTCCAGTTGCTGCAGGTGTCTGGTAAGGTACATCCCAAAAGGGGCATTGTACTCAATTATGGGCTTGATGAGGGATGAGTAAAGAGGTACGATGACCTCCCCTGATCTAGATGTGAATCCCTTCATGATTAGGTGGGCTATATAAAATGTTTTTCTAACCACTTTGGCCACATGGTTGTCAAATGAGAGATTGCTATCAACTTGGGTCCCCAGGTCCCTAATGACTTCTTCTGTACTTAATGGATTACCACCTATGTGGTAATTTGTGGGCACTTTTTGCCAAAGGGGATGACTATACACTTTTTGGCGTTTAGCTTGAGGCCATGGCTCTGGCACCAGTTGTCTGTTTCTATGACACCCTTTTGGAGGATGCTTGTGTCAGCTGGAGAGTTGATTATGGTGCCCAGTTTGCAGTCATCTGCGAACTTGGTCAGCCACAGTCCTTCCGTGTTGGCCTGTACCGCAGAGAAATATATACCGAACAAGAGAGGTCCCAGGACTGAGCCTTGTGGGATGCCACTTGTAACTGGTTTGGAGTCTGACATGGCTCCAGCAATTCTAACCATGTGGGTTCTGTCCTTGAGCCAGTTTGCAACCCATCTAGTGACATAGGGGTTTATATTTAAGCTGGTGAGCTTAGCTTGTATCAAAGGCTTTTGCGAGGTCCAGGTAGGCTGTGTGGACCACCTTCCCCTTGTCAATGGCCTTGGTGACTGTTTCAAAGAAATCAACCAGGTTTAAGAGGCAGGATCTGCCCTTAACAAAGCCAAACTGGGTAGGATCCAGTGTCTGTAGGTCCCCAATATCTTTATTTATGAGGTCCATGATGATCCTTTCCATAGCTTTACAGGCCAAGCTAGTCAGGCGTATGGGGCGATAGTTTCCAGGATCCGTTGAGGCACCACCTTTGTGGAGAGGGACCACTGTTGCTGTACGCCACTCTTTGGGTACATATCCTGTAGTAAGGCTAAGATTGAACAGTAGTTTTATGTTTGGGTTTAGCTCTTCTTGGAGTTCATGTAGGACGCAGGCCGGGACACCATCTGGTCCCATTGATGCTGTGTTTTTTGCTTTGGAGAGGGCGGCTCTTACCTGAGCAACTGAGATGTCAGGGGGGCAGCACTCTGTTGGGATAGATATTTGCCCTTTTGTTGGGGAGTGGGGGGAGAAGTTTGCACTGAACCTGTCAGCTAGGATGTTGGCAATGTCTGTGGGCTCTGTGTATTTTTTGTCATTTTGGACTAATTCTGAGCATATCTGGGAATTCCCACCCAGGTTCCTAACATAACTAAAGAAAGCCTTGTGATTATCCTTAGTGTCCTGTGCAATTTTTCTCTCGAAGCTGGCCTTAGACGATTTTATGAGTGCCTGTAGTTTTTTGCTAATACTGATCAGAGATGCCTTCCCTTTCTGGGATTTTGCTCTATCATGTAGTAGCTTCCTCCTTCTATTGTATAGTTTGTTTATGGCTGGGGTCCACCAGACAGGATGTCTGCCTTTGGAGGATTGGGTCTTGGTTTTATTTGGGACTGCATGATCCATGCATTCCTGAAGGTGTTCATAGAATGCGTTTATAAAGGATTCTGCGGTCTGGGCCATATTTTCCACAGGCCCGGGGGCTTTGAAGGATTTCGCCTTGGTTTTGAGGCGTGTGAAATTTGCTTTAGAGAAGTTTTTCACTGTGGTTTTCTGGGCAGGAGGTGGGGTCGGGATGTGAATATCCAGTGAGATTAGTTTATGGTCTGATCTTACCAGTGAGGGATACACTTCTGGTCTGGAGCATAGTGTCCCCATGTTGGTGATGATCAGGTCCAGTATGTTTTCCCCTCTTGTGGGAGTGGTAACAAGTTGTTCCATAGCATTTGAGTTTATAAATTCTAGGAACCTTTGGGCTAGGGTGTTGGAGCTAGAGTAATGCTCCCAGTCTATGTTTGGGTAGTTGAAGTCGCCCAATATAATGGTGTTTGGAGAGACCTTCATATTTTCCAGTATTCTCAGGAAGGCCAAGTGGGGTTCCTGTGTTTGGGAGGGTGGTCTGTAGCAGGCTATAAACTGGAAGGCAGTTTTACCCACAGTTAGTTGCACATGGATAGTCTCTGATGCTTCGTGCTGTGCCACCAACCTGGAGGTGTGGGTATCTTTGACGAATATTGATACTCCCCCTCCTTTTGTGGTTCGGTCCAAGTTATAACCTGGTAGTGCTGGGGTGCTCTCGGGAGCCTTGAACCAGGTTTCTGTTACTGCACAGATATCGATGTTCTCCATGCTAAGGAGAGTTTCGAGTGCATGCATCTTGAGGTTTAGACTTCTGGCGTTGAGTAGCATTACTCTTAGTTTCTTATCCCTTGTGATACCTATGGAGGTGGGTTTGTCTTTTGAGCCTTGCCTAAAAAAGGCACTATGGGGGTAGCAAGCGCCTTTGCCAATATCCAAAAGCCCAGGGGTGACAGGTGCAAGCCGTCCCTAGCGAAGCATCGTGGCTTGTTGAGCATGTCATCCCAGGCTGACAGGCATTGGATCCTCTTTGAATGACACCAACACTTAAGCCAATTGTTGAAATTGATCATCTTGTCTTCATATTGTGGCATCATTCTTGGTGAGGGTAAGATGCTACTCAAGGTCAGGGTCATACCTGCCTCCTCTATATCTCTTTTCATGTAGTCCAGGGAGGTATGTCTCAGGTCATTCACACCAGCATGGACAATGACTGAGTCATATTTGTACTTGCCTTGGAGTGACCTGAGTGCTTGTGTTATGTGGCGGATCCTAGCGCCCGACAGGCAGCTCACCGTGACCTTCTCCTTGTTCAGCCTGGTGAGCGGGACGTCAGTGTGCCTGACGATAGAGTCACCTATTACAAGTGTATCAGGTGTGTTGTTTAGCCTTAAGGTCTGTGACTGTTCGGCACACTGGCTTTGTGAGCTATCTGCTGCACGTGTTTTGTTTTGGGGTAGCAGTTGCTTGGGTGTCTGCTTTGGAGGTCTCTGCTGCTTAGGCAGATTTTTATTTAGAGCCTCCGAGTATGTTTTTGTGTGTTTATGTGTTTGGTTTGTTGTCGTGGTAGGTCTATGTGAGACTGGAATTGTAGTGAGTGTGGTTTCCTTCTCCTCCTGACTGGTTACGCCAGTACTGAGTTGAGAGAGCTTAGCCTCCAGTTTGGCTATATGGTTGCATCTCTCACATGTGTTGGAATTTGTTGGGAGGAGGAGAGGGTTGTCTGTGTACATGAAGCAGTTGTAACATTGCCTCAAGATTCCCAGATTCACCAGCTGGACCGGAGAGGAGATTGACAACTGACCTTTGGACATGCTAGAATAGTATTGGGAATTCCTTTATAATTGAAAAAAAGGGCCAATGGGGAACAATGTACTCAAGGGGAGTTTGTGAGAGTGTAGTGCTTTTAATTTTTTGGAGCTGACTTATATAATTGCTTTAGTGAGCAAGTGCCAGGTAACTTAAATGCAATGTGCTACAGGTAACTTAAATGCAAAAACGAGAAACAGTAACTTTCTTTCAAGTGAAACAAGGAAATAAGTACAGTAAGCAATGCAGATATCACTAGGGATCCACAGAAGTGCTAAAAGGCCGCATTTTAGGTGGAATTAGCATTTCAGGGAAATAAACAAACAACAAGCATACAAATAAAGCTAGATTCAGCAGGCCTGGATCTAGTCTATGCTACAGCAAACAAGGTGTACCAATTTCAGTAAGAAACAGTTAGAATATGCAGGCACTATAAGCCTCTAACCAGAAATTCCCTGCTCAGAAAGGCAGAGTCCAGCCTCTCCTCCCACAAGAGTGCAGACCGCAATCCTTCTTAACGTAAAATAACTGGCCTGAAGCCCAAGTGCTTAAACCAGAACTAATACACTTTTAGAATAACAGACACTGAGCTCTCAATCAGCAGTTCCCAACTTAAAAGGATGTAAGCTACCTGTCCTGTCACCACAGTGCAGACCACAAACCTTCCTAATGTAAAACAACTGGTCTGAAGCCCAAGTGCTTAATCCAAAAGACTTAGAAATGATAGCTGCACTTTAATCAAGTTACTACCAGCAGTAATAAATACAACTGAATACTTTAAAGAATGCCTGGATTAGTGCTCAAGTTATACAAACAAAGCTAGATTCAGCAGGCCTGGATCTAGTCTATGCTACAGCAAATGAGGTGTACCAATTTCAGTAAGAAGCAGTTGAAATATGCAGGCACTATAAGCTTTAACCAGAAATTCCCAGCTCAGAAGGACAGAGTCCAGCCTCTCCTCCCACAAGAGTGCAGAACACGAACCCTCTTAATGTAAAATAACTGGCCTCAAGCCCAAGTGTTTAAACCAGAATTAATACACTTTTAGAATAACAGACACTGAGCCCTCAATCAGCAGTTCCCAAGTTAGAAGGATGTAAGCTACCTGTTCTGCCACTACAGTGCAGACCACAAACCTTCCTAATGTAAAACTGGTCTGAAGCCCAGGTGCTTAAACTAAAAGGCTTACAATGAGTTACACCAAGCAGTAATAAATACAACTGAGTACTTTTAAGATGACACAAAAGCAAAATAAAGTAGGAAAAAACACAAATATAGTAAAAGCAGATAATTTTTTTTTTTTTTTGGAAAGAGAGAAAGGAAAGAGAGAAAGGAGTAGCAGAAACTAAGCTGATTGGCCTTCTCAGATGCTCTCCCTGTACTGGGTAGAATGAGGTAATGACAATAGACTGGGAGGAGGGTCCCAGATCAAATTTACACTAGGTGCGGGCAACTGCAAAGCCACCAACTATAAAAACACTATACCAACAGGGAGGGAGGGAGGGAAACAAACAGCAGAAATGTTACTCACAGCTGAAAAGCAGCAGTGAGCCTTTAAATTAAAGTTTTAACAGCTAAAGGAGCCACAAGAAAAAAAGAGTTTAACTGCAACAAGTTATCATAAACAAACAACCCAACAGATGCTTAACAAGAGTGGACAATTTCCAGTTAATACCTCACACACAGAGAAACTAGCTAGAAAAAATACACAGTACACAAAGTGCTATAAACAACAAAGAAATAAAGAACAAAATAAACAAAAAACAGGATGCTTAATGTTATATATTGTAGCTCCGAGTTTGCTGAGTGTCCTTCCTTCGATCAGCTCACTGTAAAATGGCTGAACACTCACAACTGAGCTTCTGAGCACACAGAGAAACTAGCTAGAAAAAATACACAGTACACAAAGTGCTATAAACAACAAAGAAATAAAGAACAAAATAAACAAAAAACAGGATACTTAATGTTATATATTGTAGCTCTGAGTTTGCTGAGTGTCCTTCCTTCGATCAGCTCACTGTAAAATGGCTGAACACTCACAACTGAGCTTCTTAGGTAACAGAAAGTTGAAACCTGAGACAGCTTTTAAGAAAGAAATCTCAAAAGAACCAATGAGGTGCTTAGTCTAAGCTGTAGTCCAGGAGACCTCATTCAACCAATGACCTCAAACAATTCTCTCTCACTGAAATGCCTGATGGCTTTGGCTAAAACAAGATGTCCCTGAATTATGTGCTCAGACACACAGCCTCCACAAACACTAGGCCCAAATACAAGCCTGAATATGGAAATGCTACAAATACCCCACTACTTAGAACAAACTGCAGAAATGTTACTCACAGCTGAAAAGCAGCAGTGAGCCTTTAAATGAAAGTTTTAAACAGCTAAAGGAGTCACTAGAAAAAAGAGTTTAACTGCAACAAGTTATCATAAACAAACAACCCAACAGATGCTTAATAAGAGTGGACAATTTCCAGTTAATACCTCACACACAGTGAAACTAGCTAGAAAAATACACAGTACACAAAGTGCTATAAACAACAAAGAAATAAAGAACAAAATAAACAAAAACAGGATACTTAATGTTATATATTGTAGCTCCGAGTTTGCTGAGTGTCCTTCCTTCGATCAGCTCACTGTAAAATGGCTGAACACTCACAACTGAGCTTCTTAGGTAACAGAAAGTTGAAACCTGAGACAGCTTTTAAGAAAGAAATCTCAAAAGAACCAATGAGGTGCTTAGTCTAAGCTGTAGTCCAGGAGATCTCAGTCAGCCAATGACCTCAAACAATTCTCTCTCACTGAAATGCCTGATGGCTTTGGCTAAAACAAGATGTCCCTGAATTATGTGCTCAGACACACAGCCTCCACAAACACTAGGCCCAAATACAAGCCTGAATATGGAAATGCTACAAATATCCCCACTATTTTATTTATTTTATTTATTTTATTTTATTTTATTTTATTTTATTTTATTTTACATTTGTTGACCAGGCTAGTCTAGCTGGATACATGTCCATTTTCAGTAGAGGCCCGGGGAGATAAGCTCCACTATACAACTTTACTGATGCTAAGTATAAAAACTATTAAGAACTACATTCAAATATAAAAATATAGAGATAATCAAGTGGTATAAAAAGTAATGGAGTGAAGAAAGTATGTAGAATAAGACAGCAAGTAGTATGTAATAACATTTACATAGAGAGGGAAGTGGAAAATAGACGAAAAGAAGTGAATTTAGATTGGGTGAAGCAAGTCAGAAGACATGAAATTAATGTTAGTCAGGATTGGTACAGGGGCACAGCCATTGTGTTTTGAGGTAAAGCTTGAGTTTTTTTTTTAAAGAGAGATTTTGAGGGAATAGATGAGAGTTCAGAGGGAAGCAGGTTCCAATATTTTCCAACAGTGTTTGAGAAAAGAGAGTCTCTGGCCTTGTTGTTTGATTTGACAGTGTCTATAAGAAGTTTTTGTGCAGATCTAAGGGACTTTAGGTTGTGGTACGGGTGAATCAGGCTTGATAGTATAGGGGTTTTGTCAGGTTGATAAAGAATTTGATGGGCTATGCTAAGTTGGTTAGTTTTTAGTTGCTGTTGATATTCCAGCCAGCCTAGTTGTTTTAGATTATTACAGTGGTGGGTTCTGTAAGGGTTTCCTGTGGCAAATCTGGCTATGTTGTGGTAGGAGTTCTCTAGTTTTGACAGATTTCTTTTTGATAATTTGGTAAAAATTGGGGAGGCATAGTGAAGGGGTGAGATAAGGTGGGAGAGGGCTATAGTTGTCCTAGATTCTGGAGTGAGGAAAGGTTTGATTCTGTAAAGAGAGCCAATTTTTTTGTTAATGCATTTTAGTGTGTTGTTAATATGGGCATCGAAGTTAAGGTTGTTGTCTATGGTAATTCCTAGTAGTTTGGTAGTTGATTCCTGTGATATAGGTGTGCCATTTGTTGATGTTATGGTAAAATCAATGATGGGAGATTTTCTTGAAGGTGTAAAAAGGAGCAGCTTAGTTTTTTTTATAGTTGAGTAGAAGACAGTGCTGGGAAAACCAGTCTTCTACAGAGTTAAATATGTGTTGTGTGAGGGAGTGAAGGTGTGATACAGATGTGGCGGAGCAGATAAGTGTTGAATCGTCTGCGTACTGTATGCATGTGGCTTGGGGAGCTACATGGTGTAGGTCATTGATAAATAAAGAAAACAGGAGGGGACCTAGTATAGACCCTTGTGGGACTCCAATGTTGACAGGTAGCTGGGAGGATAGAGTGGAGTTCCAGAGTACTGTTTGATGTCTGTTTTGTAAATAGGACTTAAACCAGTTAAGAGATTGGGTATCAATTGAAGTGGATTGGAGAATGTGAATGAGTATTTGGTGGTTGACCATGTCAAAGGCTTTGGATAGATCTAAGAAAAGTGCTGAGGAGAGGGTGTTATTGTTGCAATTTTTGTTGATTGTGTCTGTAAAGGAGAGGAGGGCAGTGGTGGTACTGTGGGATGGTCTAAAACCATGCTGGGTGTTAGAGAGTAGGTTATTATGGAGAAGGTGTTGAAGCAATTGTTTGTGTATACACCTTTCCATGATCTTAGATAGTGGTGAAAGAAGGGATATGGGGCGGTAATTGGATATTTCAGTAGAATTTCCACCCTTATGGAGTGGGATAATGTGGGAGATTTTCCAGAGTTTAGGGACATATCCTTCAGTGATGGTTCTGTTGATCAGAATTGAGATAGGTAAGGCTATTGCTTTAGCTGCTAATTGCAAGTATTCTGCGGGTAATAGGTCAGCAGAGGGAGTACAAGGTTTGAGTTTTTTTTAGTAGGGAGAGAATATAAGTAGTTGGGACTGGTTGGAAGTGAAAAGTAGGGGGTGGGTTTAGTTTGCTCATTGCCATGTGTGTATTTTTGATGGGAAGTTGACTTGCTAAGGTTTGAATAGTTTCTATGAAGAAGGAATTAAAGGAATTTGCTGTTTGGTTGGGGTTATTTATGTCAGAGCCTTGTGGGTTGTGTGTGACAGGTTTACTTGGATGTAGTAGTTGGTTTATGGTTGCCCAGAATTTTTGGGGGTTGTTTTGGGGAGAATGCTGTGGTTTCAGGTAGTAATTTTTTTGTCATTCATTATTAATTTTTTGGTCTCATTTCTTAGTTGCTTAAAGTTTTGGAAGTCTGTGGCATTTTTAGTTAAGCGAGATTTGTTCCAGGCTTTATTCCTGAGAGTGATTTTTTCTTTGGTTTCTATTGATAGCCAGGGGGCAGGTTTAGTTTTGATTCTGATGGAGCGTGAGGGGGCATGATAGTTGAGGATAGTTAGAAACTTAGTATTAAAGGCATCAACAGCTTCATCTAGTGGAAGATGTTTTAAGGGTGTCCAGTTGCATGATTCTAGTTCATTTTGAAACATCTCCACGTTGACGTTTTTTTTGGATCTGATTGTTCTGGTTATTATTTGGGTAGGAGGGTTGGTTTTTAGCCTGATGATGTAGGTTAGTAGGTGGTCACTTATATCATCAGGGAGTGTTCCTGTATTATAGGTATGGGGTTGGTTGTTGGTGAGTATCCAGTCTAAGGTACTTTGTTTTTTGTTAACTTTATTTATTCTAGTGGGGGAGGTGATGGTCTGAGAGAATCCATAAAGGTTAATATGGCTAGTAGGTTGTATGTTGTTACAAGATTCCCAATCGATGTTTGCATCACCTAAGATGATTGTCTCTTGGGGTAAGTTCAGTGATAGCCAACATAGGATCTTTTCGATGGTGGAAATGTTATTACCTGGGGGTAGATAGATGCAGATAATATAGATTGATTTGACTGGGTTTATTTCTAGTTTGGTAATAAGAATTTCAGCATTTGAGTCCTGGGGAGGTTTTTGGTGGTATGTAGTTATTTGAAGGTTAGATTTAAATAATATGGCAATACCTCCGCCTTTTTTTGATAGTCTATCGAGACGTAAGATGTTATAGCCAGGTGGAATGATTTCACTGTCTTTTGTTGAGGGTTTTAACCAGGTTTCTGTTAGGCAAATTATATCAAAGGAGTACAGCTGTAGGAGAACATGTAGTTGAGTTGTTTTATTATTAATGCTACGTATGTTAAGGTTGGCTACTGAGAGTGAGCTTTTGGGTTGTCTAAGCAGTGGGTTAACAAAGGCGTCTAGTTTACTGGATTGATTTAAGGAGGTGTCAGTTGGGCCTGGGTTTGGGTGAATATCTCCATTTTTAAGTAGGAGGAGTAGGGTTAGGTAGGTAACTTTTGTGTATTTACTATGTGAGAGGGGTATCCTTATGGGATTGGGGTATGCAAGTTTGATATGGGTAATTCTATGATATTTGGGTAATAGGTAGCTAGGTATTGAAGTTATGTTGATGTGATGGTTGGGGTAGATGGGAACTAAGGAGGCAGTTTGTTTGTGTGGTGTGTTAAGGTGTGAGAGTAGTGGTTGTTCATAGGAGGTAGTAAGGTGTGCTAATAATAGAGTGATAGTAAGAGAGAACATGATTATGGTACGTTTGATAGCTAGGGTGGGATGTTTAAACATTGTAAAGGTAGATTTTAGTTGTAGTTACTAGTACAAGTGTTGCGGGTGTGGTATTGTTAGAGTAATTAAGTGGTATGTGTGAAAGGGTGTGGCTATGGGAAGAGGTAATGGGAGAAGAGAGAGCTGGTTGGATAGTTGCAGTTGGGTTGTAATTGGAGGAACAGGAGGGGGTGTGTGTCTAGGTAGGTATATCTATAGATGCACTGGGGGTGGGTGGTATTTGGGGGTAGGGTAGGGGAGCGGAGTGAGCCCGCAGGGCGAACGGAGCGGGTAGAGACAAGACAGAGAAGTTAGGAGGGAAACTATCAGTAATACAGGTATCTAAAGGTAGGAGCAGGTAAGTTGTGAGTTGGAGAAGGTTAAATGATACAGGAGAAAGAAGAAGAAAGGCTTCCTGAGGGGTAAGCAGTAAAAAGTACCAGGTAGGTTGGGGTGAGAACAAGTAAGATGTTTGATAGTAGAGGCTTTCAAAGTTAGCTCAGTAGCTTAGGGAGAGGGAGAGAGATAGATAGTGGAAAGATGCCCCCTAGTGGGCAGGACAGGGAAAAGAAGGAGTTAGAAAGGGAGCATCTAAAGTGTGGGAACTGGTGAAGAGAAGGAAGTGTAGTGAGGAGGAGCAAGAATGAGAAGAGGTGTAAAGGCTGTTTGGAAGGCACAGGGACAGGGGTTTGGCTGCTGTCTGCACAGATTCCCAGTGGACTTACTAACCCTGATAGTGGTGGTGGATACAGTCTATATTACAAGGTAATCTAGTCCATAACATACTCTCTTTGTTTTCCTTGTTAGTGGGTTCAGCAGGCTGGAAATAGTGGCCACAGGCGTGTGGAGTAGGGTCCTGACACCAGGTAGGCTGAGGCTCTATCAGGAGTAGGCAGAATTCAACTTGGGTACTTTGGGGAAAGAAGGGAAAGCAAGGTAGAGGAGAGAGAACAGGGTTAGGAGTTTATCTTGTACTTTGAGAAACAAACAATAGCAGTATTAGCAAACAAATTAGAACTTCAAACTTAGACAATGGCTAACAAAATACTTATAACATTGCAGATAGAGGTGAGAGGAGGGTGAGACAGCAGGTAACACAGTGGAATGATAACAACAGTGCAGATGGAGAACAGATACAGAACTGTGCAGGGGTACATTAACTGTGCTTGTATGAGCTAAAACAAGAAGGCCAAATATTGCCCTAAGAAAGAGATAAATCTCTATCTACACAGTAGCTGGTGAAAAACAATGGAGGGAAATAAAAATGTTATCTTTCTGTTATACTAGTGCCGTATTCCACATTGGTGGAGTATAGCATCAATACGGTCGCACTAGATAATTGATGCATGTACAGGAAGGGCTAGGCAACATGCATGTCTCAGGTAGCGTCTATGTTGGACCGATGACCCAGTCCTGTGCCACGTGGGTGGCACAGTAAGCAACCTGTAGGCAGAATCGTTTTGGCCTCAGAACATTCGAGGCATAAGTTCTTGTTTTACACTTAAAAAAAAGTACAGAGATCTAGTCAATGATATCTAAAACAAAGCATAAATGAAACTACAGATATCTAGTCTGCAGTTCAGAGAGCAGGGGTAGTTATAACAAGTGAAAAAGGGTCCAGGTGACAAGAGTAAGGGTCGCTCAGGTAGAGCTTTGTCTCAACACAGAATGGAGTGTTTAAAGTGTTGAACGACACATAAATAACAGTAGCACACTTGTCGCTACGCAGGGGTAGTTATAACAAGTGAAAAAGGGTCCAGGTGACTAGAGTAAGGGTCGCTCAGGTAGAGCTTTGTCTCAACACAGAATGGAGTGTATAAAGTGTTGAACGACACATAAATAACAGTGGCACACTTGTCGCTATGCCACAGCAAATAAGTAAAGGCTGATGTGAATGCGTGGAGGAGCAGGGAGACAACAGTGAAAAACAACAAGTGCAAACCCAAATAAGACCCCACAGAGCAGATAGGCAGCTGTAAACAGTTAAGAAAATATAGTCTAAAACCTTAGTCGCTAAGACAGTGTAACTATGCGGATTTAAACAGTTGATAAATACAGTCTAGATCACGCAGCTGTAAACAGTTGAGAAAATACAGTCTAAACCTTAGTCGCTAAGACAGTGTAACAAGTATTCCTACTATACAGCTTTAAATAGAAGATAACACAGTAACAACCTTAGACACTAGGTCAGGGTATCAACTAATTTGAACAAGCAGCCATAAACAGACTAAACCTTGGTCGCTAGTATTAAGTAACATAATATAGAACGTGGTATGCACCAGGGACAGTAATTAACCTTTACATGGAAACTAAGTCACATTCTCAATAAACAGTTAAAGCGTTGGTAATCCAGTGTACACAAACCACAGTACCACTTACCAGGGACTAGCGAGCAGACAGCAGCAGAGACCCTCTAGTGAAGAACTAAAGGAAAAACTAAAGGAAAAAGGGCGCCACACAGGTCAAGGGGTATAAATAACCTCCCACAAGATAGTGTGACAAATAGGAAGGGAAGACATATAATATAAGTAAGCTGGGTGGAGCCAGTGTTAGATACGTCGTAGAGGACAGCAGGTTAAGGGATCAGCAGGGAAGACATAATGAGAGGAGCAGGAAAAAAAGGCTTACAGCTAGTAGAGAGGAATTTGAACAACAAGAAACAGGGATATAAACTTAACAGTGAGAGGACAGGTATCCAGCAGTTAGAGACAAGACAGAGAAGTTAGGAGGGAAACTATCAGTAATACATGTATCTAAAGGTAGGAGCAGGTAAGTTGTGAGTTGGAGAAGGTTAAATGATACAGGAGAAAGAAGAAGAAAGGCTTCGAACAAACTGCAGAAATGTTACTCACAGCTGAAAAGCAGCAGTGAGCCTTTAAATGAAAGTTTTAAACAGCTAAAGGAGTCACTAGAAAAAAGAGTTTAACTGCAACAAGTTATCATAAACAAACAACCCAACAGATGCTTAATAAGAGTGGACAATTTCCAGTTAATACCTCACACACAGTGAAACTAGCTAGAAAAAATACACAGTACACAAAGTGCTATAAACAACAAAGAAATAAAGAACAAAATAAACAAAAAACAGGATACTTAATGTTATATATTGTAGCTCCGAGTTTGCTGAGTGTCCTTCCTTCGATCAGCTCACTGTAAAATGGCTGAACACTCACAACTGAGCTTCTTAGGTAACAGAAAGTTGAAACCTGAGACAGCTTTTAAGAAAGAAATCTCAAGAACCAATGAGGTGCTTAGTCTAAGCTGTAGTCCAGGAGACCTCAGTCAGCCAATGACCTCAAACAATTCTCTCTCACTGAAATGCCTGATGGCTTTGGGTAAAACAAGATGTCCCTGAATTATGTGCTCAGACACACAGCCTCCACAAACACTAGGCCCAAATACAAGCCTGAATATGGAAATGCTACAAATATCCCCACTACTTAGAACAAACTGCAGAAATGTTACTCACAGCTGAAAAGCAGCAGTGAGCCTTTAAATGAAAGTTTTAAACAGCTAAAGGAGCCAGTAGAAAAAAAGAGTTTAACTGCAACAAGTTATCATAAACAAACAACCCAACAGATGCTTAATAAGAGTGGACAATTTCCAGTTAATACCTCACACACAGTGAAACTAACTAGAAAAAATACACAGTACACAAAGTGCTATAAACAACAAAGAAATAAAGAACAAATGTCTAGCTGGGAGAGTTTGTCAATAATGCCTGAGTGAGAGATAGTATCAAATGCCTTGGCCAGGTGTAGGTAGGCTGCATGCACAGATTTCTTCTCATTGAGGCCCCTTGTAACTGTCTCGAAGAAGTCCACCAGGTTTAACAAGTGTGATCTCCCATTGACAAATCCAAATTGGGTAGGATCTATTGTTTGGAGATTACCTATATCTTTGTTGATAAGGTCTCTCCCTTTTTAATTTCTCCAAATCGTTTGGGTTTCTAATACCATGATGGGAATGGACCCCATTCCTAAGTCAAAGTATGATTAAAGTCCATGAAATTAGTATTGTTTCACTCTTTGATGTCAGCCAAAAGTGCTCTTCGCAGCACTCACAATGTGCCTAGTAACGACTCCTCCTGTAATTCATATAGAGTATGGAAAATAAGATTTTAGAGTCTTTTTTATAAGACCTGTTGCTCGTACTACTGTTGGAACTATTTGGGTATCTTTCTTCCACATTGCTATTGTTTCTGCTTACAAATCCTGATATTTTATAAATGTGTGTTTCTCTGTGCACAGGACACTGTAGTCACTGGGTGCGGCAATTTCAATGGTCAATGCTAATTGTGTCTTCTTTTCCTGGACCACTATATCCGGTTTTCTAGCATCTATCTTTTGAACTGTTGGTAATGGATGCTCCTGTGTGATGTATACTTCCTCATTTTCTCTGATGCTTTGTGGTTCATGTTTCCAGTGTTTTTTCAACCACTGCAACCCCATAATGTTTGCACAATCCCCAATGCAGCAGTCTTGCGACATTATTATGCCTTTCAGTATACTTCTGCCATTAGTATGTCACAACCAGCAACTAGGTATGTGACAGTTTCCAATTCTGTTTTACAAAACCTACATTTGTCTGTTTCTCCCACATGTTCAATGGACTTTGTAAACCAATGTGTATGTAGCCCACTATCTTGTGCTGCCAATATTAACTTTTCATCTCCTAGTTTGAATTCACCTCTCCTTAACCATTCCTGTGTTTGTTCCTGATTAACGTGAAATTCTTCCAGATGTTTTCTACACTTGTAACTATATTTATGCATTTTCCACATTTCTTGCCTTTTCATCTGATCCTTCACCTTATATTCTTTCTTTTTTTTTGGCACATTCAGTTGCTGCCTGATTTTTATCTACTTCAAGTTTGATTTCCATTCCTGCTTGACACTGATATGCTTCTGCTAAGTTAAGCAGGGAAGTCATCTTAGATTTATTCTACTCATGTTTCAAAACTTTCACTATGTCTGGGTCTCATGAGGTCAGCAAATATGTGTAGAGTTTCACGATTGCAGATCTATACATGTAATCATTTTCAAGGAGGCCCATCCCTCCTTCAGAACGGGGAATATATAATCTTGGTATACACTGATTTTTATAAATCATTTGGAGAGCATGACACATCCTTCCTGTTTTAATACCTAATCTAGCCCAACACATTTTGAGGCCAGTCAGTCACTCCAGAACTGTAAGTTAGGACAGGAAGAGCAAATTGGGTTATAGCTTGGATTTTGTTCCTAGATGTCAATGCTGTCTTCAGGATTAATTTAAGTCTTCTAAAATATTCCTTACTAAGTTTTATTCACATTTGTTCATGTTTTAATGCTGATTCTTCATCAGTTCCCAAGTACATATACTCAAGTTCTTTTATATCCCATTCTTGTCCCAAACTGATGTTTTTCTGGTGCTGCTGTTTTCCTGCTTTAAATGTTGCTTTTGCACATTTAACAAAGACAAATGACATTCTAATATCATCTGAAAAAGTTTTAATAACTCGAATCTGTGCTTTCAGTTCCTCATATGATGAGCTATACACTTTTAAATCATTGACAAAGAGAAAATGAGAAGTCCTTAGACTTTGTTGTTTTCTAGGAGCCAAATTACCGCCATGGCCTAAGCAGGGCTGGCCTTAGCGAAAATGGCGCCCTAGGCGAAGTAGTGCTCTGGCGCCCCTTAAGCCCCACCTACACCACACTCATGAAACATCCCTATTTGAGCCACACCTACTGGGTCATTCCTCAAGAAAGCCACTCCAGTCATTTCCTTAAATTATTTAAATGCATAGGAAGAAAAAGATGGCTTGTAATGTAGTTAAATTGCAACTGCCTTTGCATATGTATTTTATATTTGAAATACCAGAGCCAGATCATGGTCAAATACAGTTCTAGGAAGGGTAATAGACTGCCACCCCAGAGCAGCCCCTCCTGCAGCAACAGCCCCCTCCTCATCCATTTCAGTATTCCATTATTTGGTTATCTCACCAGTTACCACACATATGTTCTATTATTTGCTTCTATAATGATTACAGATATTAAAATAAAATAGCACACAGATAGCCATTTGCTAAACAAACAATACAGTCTCACAATGAAAACAGACTTAGCATGAGCAGTAAACGTGTCTGCCCTTGAAACTCACATTCATTGAAACAGCATGAAAACTCACATTCATTGAAACAGCATGAAAACCCACATTCATAGAAATGCATCTGGTTGGTGGAGAATTAAGTTTACCTTTTGGCTGTTTTCAAAACAGACTCATTGAACACTTTTTTTGGGCCATGCATACCATGTATTTATTCTTTAATTCACTTTCCTAATTGTATCGAATTATATTCCTTGTATAATACAGCACCACTTGTTAGAATGTGTTTTAAATTTGTAGTTTTAAACATTCTTTTAATAAGCAATGAAACAAAATTTATGAACCAAACACTAACCATTTCAGAAAATTTCAACAATAAAAGGCCACTCAAGACTTCTGTCATTACAATCCACCAATATTACTCCACACTCACAGTCTCTGCAGAAGTAAAATCATCTGAATTCCACATTAAAGAAATCTATAACTAATGAAGAGGTTGCTACTGACAAACAACTTTACATATCAATCTACAAATTCAGTGCCTGCTGACCTTGAAAAATTAATTGTCTATATTACATTAACAAATTGGTAAGGTGGTAATATTGCAATAGGAAATGACTAACAAGTTCACAGTCACTAGGCATCTCATACAAAAGGACATACTCAGGAGTGTAAAAGCCTATACCCCCTTATAATGCACCAAATAATCACCAATCATATAGGCACTGCATATCAGCACTCCATCTACATGGTGTGGGACTGGAATCCACAGCCTTCTGCATCAAAGGCAATTATGCTAACACTGCTTTCACATTCTACAACACAGTGTGTCATTTGATAAACAAAAAACAGTTAGTTGCACACTGAAAACATTTACACTTGTTACAGTGTGTTAAATTTGTAGTTTTGAACATTTTTCCAGTAAGTAATGAAACAAAATGTATGACCCAATGAATAAATAAATCAGTAGTCAGTTTCAAAAATCCTTGTATTAGTGGCATTCTTGACATGGATTGTTAGATGATTCCAGATTTGTGCATGGTATTTGGACCCAGATTTGTTTTGCATTGTAATTGAATTATCACATCACTGGAAATGGATTCAAAGGTGCAGGGAGCCTGTATATCACAAGTCTTTTTGTATGAGGTGGGCATTACTCATTAAAATGCAGCATGACTACTAGGATGCATGGCAGCTGATCTGTCATTTAATAGGCATCTAGACAGCTCTTTTTAGGGTACTGCAAGGATGCTCCCAGGAAAGTGCTAGCAATATAGAGTGACAGATTTTATTAAATAAAATGTAAAGGCCATGCATGAGTTTTAAGATGCAGTCTTTGGGGCAGAGAATTTTCTAACTCTGGCATTAACACATTTTTTTCCAGAAATGTTCTTTGCTTCTGGGGTAGGGGGAGCCATGGAATTTTTAGCAAAGCATAGCTTTTTGTTGAGTGTGGTTTGTATGTGATTAGTATAGCTGTCTAGGGATATGGTTGACCTCAAGCTTGTTTTCAAATGCTTAAATTAATCCACATTGCTGAAATAAAAAGTCTCATACAAGGCCCAGTGAGAAGGCAGCTGTTCCATAGATTGTTTTCTTCAGGTTCAAGGCTGATATGCTGTCCTGGTAATCATTTATTTTCTTATGGTAGGTGTGAGGTGAATTTCTCGTGAACATCCTGTTGTTTGTATGCAACAAGAACTGTGTGATTGGAACATCTTCAGAGACATAATTAAATGATAAAAACAGTAGTGTCTAACACTGAGCATTATTAAAAACTGGTTTTAAATAGAAATGAGAAGATAGTGTGGTTTCATGTTTGACCTTCAATGTCTTGTCTGTCAAGTGATATGAGATTCAAATAAAAGAACCAGCAGCAAAGGCTCTGCTTTCCAGTGTTTTGAAGAATATTGTGCTGGGCTGCAAGTACACAAGGACACCTGAGGATACCTATGTGGACTTCACCTCAGTACACAAGGACACCTGTGGATACCTGTGTGGACTTCACCACAGTACACAAGGACACCTGTGGATACCTATGTGGACTTCACCTCAGTACCAAAGCCCACAACATCTGTGAAGTACAACTTTCTGTTTTTGCACATTGATTACTCTTACTGTATTTCTGTGCTTGACTGGTAAACTGACATAATCCTTCACACTTTTCAAAGCTAAATATCTAGTATATTATTCCATGGCTTGGAAAGAACCTGCATCAGTCGCCCTGAATTTAGAGTCTGATTGGAGTCTCTTTTCTAGTGCTCTGACATATGATTTTTAAAGGAATACTGAGGAATATGATCCTCCTATGTCTACCTTTCTTAAAAGTTGGGACCACCCCATCTTTGGCAGTCTAGGGGTACTGTCCCTGCCATTTGTGCATCACTGGAGAGGAGCATTAGCCAAACTCTATCAACATCTATAGACAGATCTCATGCAGTTCTGCAACATTACCACCACAGAGGCCACTGACTACCAGTTCAGTTACAGCTATGGACCCAACTCACTTCAGATTTCAGGCACTACTTCTGATGGGAGGACATGTTTTTGAGTTAAGAATTGTCTAAGAATGGGCATAGAGGTAAACCATACTGCACTCCAGATGACCCATGTTCAAGTAGCAATAGGGGCACTGGAGGGGCCATGACGGTAGAATGGGAGTAAATAGCTGACACTGACTCACCAATCCTGGGAGGAGGGAGGTGGTCTAGGCTCACTGCAGTAGCCATATTAAGAGCTTCATGAGCTCTGTGCTGCAAATTGTATACCACTTGGCCAGAAGTTTGTGGGTGTGTGGAAGCTTGTATGCACCTCTTGAAGACAGCAGTTGTGGAGTTTGCAAGGCTGCCATGGGGTGGTGTTAGGGTTAGGGTTCACTCCTTGACAGCACTATTACATTTCCATAAGTATCTTCTATCTCCTCACCAATGCTGGTCATGTGTTGGGTTGAGTCCAAGGGAAGATAAGGCAAGTCCAGTAGAGCTGATGAGCAGAGAGAAACTGGTAACATCTGATGGGCAGTTGTTGGAGGAAACTGTCTTAGAATGGTCTTTTCTCCTCCTGATAGTCTTTCCCAGTAATGGTCATCACTCTCCCACCCTTGCTTAACACAGCCCGAGCAAAGTCCTGCCCCCCCCCCCCAATATGCCAAACACTTTGCCAGAACTTCTCAGATGCCACCTGACAGTCTTTCTATATGGAATTTTCAGATTACTTCTATGACTATACTTTCACTTTGGCAACCCTTGTCAATGTGATCCTACAACAGGCAATATCCAAACTGTGGGCACTGCTCTTTTGCTGGTTTCTCAGTGGTTGAAAACTTGAATATGATCCTGAATGGTTTGGACTCAATGACCCTGGCCTCACCTGGAACACAGTTAAAATCTTTTCAGCAGTAGGTGTTGAACTCGTGTTATGCAGTCCCTGCCATATGTTCTGAGACCTTTACTGATCATTTAGATGTTTTTGTTCTGTTCAGCTAATGTTTTGTCTGGCAGATCCAGCTTACCACTAAGTAATATTTAGCTGACAGCTATGGTGACAAGCATATGGTCCTCCCAGACCTAAAGTGCTCTGATACCAAGTGCATACTTGAATCTTCTTGTGTTGCAACATGTTTTTGTTATGAACAATCTATGACTTGAACAGAAGTCCTGTAACAGCTGTCTACTCTCCATCAGATCCAGGAGGCCTTTCCTTCCAGTTGTGCCTATTTGGCTGTATCCATTCTATCCCCGTATAAACAGTGAAGTCTTCCACTAAAACAGCAAAGACAATGTGATCCATGTTTTGATAATTGTTTTACAACATGTATAAATGCTTTTTTTAACTTCATAATCCTTGTGGAATAGAAATGGTCAAGGAACATTTTTAATATTATTCAACAAGAATTTTTTCATTGCTCAAACTGTGTTTGATGCTTTTTTCTTTATGGCTTAGCTGGACAGCTCTAATGTCTTAGCTCTAGGCCTGGTGGGCATGGGAAGAATAAGGTCCAGTGTCATGTGTATTCCCAATCCAGATGATTGCATAGCCTCGATTCCTGCTGAGTTAAAAATACTTACATGGCAAATGTTTTTAAATCCAGTTCCTCTGTAAATTCAAACCTCCAAAAATTCTGTAATGTCATATTCTGTTCTGCAAATCTTCTGTTTTTGATATGGCTAAATTATTTCCTTCCATCCCAACTAGGGCTCTTTCAATGAGGTACATTCCAATATCTATTTTGGAAAACTATATATATTTCATTTATTAGTTTTTTTGTTGTTTAGTGTAAGCAATGTTTTAATTTTTTCTTTCTTCAAGAAATTCCATGTCAACATTTACATTTCCTACACAACTGTTCCAGAGAAACTTCTGTCTCATCTTCTCTAACTCATTTTGCCAAGTGATTCCTATTTTTATGCTTTATTTTCTTCAAAATCTTTCCCTATAATTTTCTGTCTATGTTAATATTTCATTTCTAGATTTGGAATTTATTGTCTTTTCTATAGAAAATTTCATCTTTTGGATTCCTGTATTTTCCATTCTTTTCAATGCATCACTTTTGTCTGTGGTCTTCTTGCTCCATGTTATTTCTCTTTTCACTCTGACTTGTGGAATAATCTTGTCTTGTCTATCTTTTCTTAAGGCCTTGACTGCCTGACCATTACTGGGGAAGACTATCAGGAGGAGAAAAGACCATTCTAAGGCAGTTTCCCCCAACAATGTAAATGTACCAAGTCCATCTTGCCCCTGTTTCCTTGGATCATTTTCTGATGTGGTACTCCTGCTTTTTTTTTTTTTAACATGAACTTTGTTTGCAGCTCTGTATCCAAGGTCTTTCAGCTTTCTTACATTAGCCAGTCTCAATAGCTTTCTAATCCAGTTTACCCCCATTTTATGCTGTCACAGCTACATGGTTGATTGTCTATTATTTTCATTTACCTGTCTTTGTATGACAGAACATATTATTAATTTCACTTTTTGACAGCTTTCTTTGCTGTCTTTAATTTGTTTAAATTCTCTAAAACTTCATCTACTTTTAGTCATGCAGATTTTAAAGTTTACGCTGTGATGCTAATTTTAATCTAATTAAACTGTACGCATTAGGAGCTGAAATTCTAGCTCCAACTCAACACCATCTTGTCAGACCAACCAGGAGACTCTGTGAATGAAACTTTGCTTTTAAAATACACCTTTACCAAGGTGTCTTTTTAGTAACTTGAATAACATAAAATTCAAATGAAGTTACAGCTAGCCTGCATAATGAAATTCATTAGTTTGGAGAAAATAAATAAGAGATAACCACTGCCCCTTACTTGACTGTTTACTTGGTTCTAGTAGTTAATATAATGTTAAGTCTGGCATTTGCAGGGAATGTTTTTTGTCTTTTTTTCTTTTTAACATTTTATGCAAAACAGTTTAGCATTCTGATAATTTTAATCTGTCAGGCAAGAGAATTACAAAGCACAGCAACTGCATATGAAAAAGAACATCTACCAGCTGTATGTAGGTTGACCCTTGGAAGCTCTATCAGTTTTAAAGAACTACAACTGAATATGTAAGGGGTTGACAGCATATTTTTACATAGAACAATTCCTGGTCATGTATGGCTTTGTATGCATGTATATACACACACACACACACACACACACACACACACACACACACACACACACACACACACACACACACACACACGCATACATATAATATGACATGAGGAGGAGCACATTTCCAGGAATTTGAATCTTTGCTGATATAATCTTCAAATCAGTAAATTAGTTGGACAGCCAGTTACTGAAGTAATATGCTTCTAAAAGGTTAATCAAATTAAACAATGGTTTCTATAAAGCTATCTAGTAATTAGCTCTGTGCAAAAGCTAAACCAAATATTATATAGCTTTTTCCAGTTTTTGTGTAATCCTCTTGTGTCTTCTGTCATGTTATATTGCACTGTATATGCCTTTGTCTGACTGCCTTTCTTTTTGTTTTGCATGGAGACTAGCTAGAATAACTGGACAGATACATTGGACCATAATTATGTTTCACTTGCATCTTTCTACACACGTATGGTTCCTTATTTATTCAGGGTGTCTGTTTTATTCTAGCATCTTTCCCTTTTCCATGTCCTCCTTTATTACCCATTTGTGCTTTAAACCCTTCTTTTAAACTTGGGTACAAAATCATCAGTTTATGATTACCTTTAAATCTGAACTTGAGTTTCAGTCCAAATATATCTGCATGTAGGCTGGTGTGATTAGATACTACTCATTGTTGAAAGCAAGTTAATTATGGGTGGAAGTGAAAGTTATTTTAGTGTCTCCACCATGCAAGTATTACATCGTTTGATTATTTTTAAACTGCAGTTTGATTAATGGAATGCACTTTATTTTTATATTGCGTGTCTAAAGCTCTTCAGTCTGTGTATGTAGTGAATGATCACAACTTCTCTTAGGACATTTACTCAACTTGCTATATACTTTATACTAAGCCTATGAAATATATACAGCTGGTGTCAGTCAATAAGAGCGGCCACTTGCATCACCTCCAGCATGTACGTAAGGCAGGGGGAGGCAATGAGTGACAGGACATGGCTGAGGGCGGGGGCTTCAGTGGGGGAGGGCGCAATTTTTGCTAGGCTAGCTTGCTAGCCTCTCGGCGGTGAAAGAAAAAAAATGTTTTTGTTGTTGTTGGTCGGCTTTCCCGGTTAGGAATCATCACAGCAGAACTCCGCTCCATAAATTGCACCCTTTTGATGCCGGGGAGGGCGCAATTGTAGTCTTTAGGGCAGCGGTGGTGAAATTTAAAAAAAAAAAAAGAAATGTTGTTGTCTGTTCGGCTTTTCCCAGTTAGGGGTCATCACAACAGAACTCCGGTCCGTGAATTGCGCCCTTTTGAGGCCGGCCTGCATGGCGCCCTAGGCGGTCGCCTAGTTCGCCTATGCCTAAGGCCGGCCGTGGGCCTAAGCTGTTAAGTAAACAGCTTAATGGGTTAAGGGTAAGGCAAAACAGCAATGGTGACAGAGAGTCACCCTGGAATATCTCCCTTTGAATATTTATTTCTGGGATAATATTTTGTCCTTTATCATGGCTTAATTGTAAAGTGGTCTGCCATTGTTTCATGGTCACTGTGATGTATGCAATCAGTGTAGGGTGTATCTTATACATTTTTAAGAACTCTTTTATCCGTGAATGTAGGATACTATCAAATTCTTTTTTGTAGTCAATCCATGCCATACTTAGATTCTTTCCCATTTTACAGTTCTCCACTATGACTTTATTTAACAGCAAATGATCCTTTGTGCCATATGATTTTCTTTTATTGTCCTTTTGTTCTTTTGCCATAATTGAGTTTTCTTCTAAATGACTATAAACTCTGTCAGCATCAGTTCCCATGTATAGTTTATACGTCGTCGGAAGGCAAGTTATTGGTCTATAATTTTTGGGGTAGCCTACAGGTTCCCTCCTAAGTAGGAGTATTGTTCTACATGTTGTTAGTCAGATTGGTGTATGTCTGAGGTGCGCATATAAATAGCTCTTACTCATGGCTAGGTCTTCATGCAAAGATGTTAATACTTTTAACCAAAAATTAGGTACTGCATCTGGGCCTGGGGTTTTCCAGTTAGAGGATTTTCTTAACTTTGTTTCAATCTCCCTGGCTGTTACTTCATCCCATTTCATATCCTGTGCCTTTAAATTTCTTATTCTTTCTTTTATTTCTTTTATCCATTTCACATCTTTGTTGTGTTCCACATGATCTTCATAGATATTTCTTCAAAATCCATCTATTTCTTCTTTTTGGTAGTCTTTCAATAATTCCTTTTACCTTGTTTCCCACTTCTCTGTAAAACTTTCTTGGGTCATCAATAAATTGCTTATTTTGTACATTTCCTTTACATTTATCTGTGTATCTTCTAGGTTTTCCCACCTGTGCTGAAATTTTTAATTTATTATTTGCGATAGTGCATGATAGTTCCTGGTCTGTTCTAAAACTGCGCACTGCTTTTATCACATCTATCAGCATTTTTGTTGATCTAGTCCCTCTTCTATAGTCTTCTAACAGTGACACTTCTTGTCTTAATTGCTTTATATTTTTTGGTTTACCTTTGAAAGGTTGAAAATCAACCTGCTGAACGGCCCTTTGTCCAAACCGGAATGACGAAAACCGTCATTCCGAACTGCACCGATGTTCGAAAATCAGCAAATCAGAAAACAGATTTGCTGATTTTCAAACTACAATTACAAATACAGATTGTAATGCAGGGGGGCAAGCCCCCCAGCACCCACCATGTGGGGGCTGTGCCCCCACCCCCTGCCTTATTATTCTAACTCTGAGTTCACACTACAGTGGGGAAAGGGTCCACTTCCCGATCCCCACTATAGTGCACTTCGCACCCACAATGCCGATTCTGCAATGTGCAAATGTCAATGTGCATTTGTTCATTGCACATTCACTGCATTTCTATTTGGGTATCTGAAAACTTGAAAACATACTTCCGCACAACTGTCTTTCGACAATGTGCGTTTCAAGTTTTCAAAGGTAAACCTATTTTTCTCTGTTCGATACTTCCATGATGGTATTCAATTTATCCCCTTCCTTTCCCCTCACTACCCTGTGCTCTTGTGGTAGAACTTTATCAGTTATTAATTTAGCTGCACAGTAATATATCCTGTTCACTTCTGTTATATCACATGGATCTCTGTGGACAGTCCTAATTACTGTGTTCATTTGTTTTATCAGATTTCTAACTTTTGGGGTTTTATTAACCTTCTGCAGTCCATTTCTTTCTTTGGGTCTTTCAGCGTTTCCCAGTTAGGGGTCGCCACAGTGGAACTCCGGTTAGCAAATGATTGGCAGTGGATTTTTACGCGCCAAGTTGCCAGCACTGATGCACAACCTTCAATGAAGGTACGCCCATTCATGCATGTCTCCACGCAGAAGACACTCTAGCTGAGAATTGAACCGGACGGCATCTTACTGTGAGGCGACAATGCTACCGCAGCACCACCACCGCAGCTAGTCCATTTCTTTCATTGATTTTAGTATATCTATCTATGTCCATTAAATCAAGCAACTTTTCCTTAGTTCTTTTTCTTCCCGACTGAGGGCTCATCCTTTGTTTTCCACTTCCTGCAGGCATTCTGTAGAAAGTTCTACAGCATCTTCATGTGGCACCTTCTCTTCAATTTTATCATATGCCATCCATTTCTCTGTCATATGCGAAGTCACTGGCCTATCACTCCTCAACATTGACTGCATCAGAGTTTCCACAGTCTTCTGCTCCTTCTCTTGCTGTCTATCTTCAAGTGAACTTTTATACTGGTTTCCTGTGGAAGGCTCCAAAATATCTAGTTATGACACCTGACCAATTGTTTCCTGTTCCACTGGTTTCTCCTTAATTTGGATATCCATTGCTTTGTCTTGTTGTGGTGCTTTCTGCATTAGATTTTCTACACTGTATCCTTCACTTTGTAGGCCCTCCATAACCTCAGTTTCTATGTCTTCAACTTCTCCATTACTGATCTCCTTTTCTACTTTTCATCTTTGTCTTCTTATTTTTTATATTGTAAAATTTTTCATATCTGGATTCCTTTGCCTATATTTCTCTTGAAATATTTTTGGTGCTGCTGCTTTTGTATTGGTTAGTTTTGCTTTCTCCTCTGCATAAATATTGCACCATAGTAAATCTTTTTTTCTTTCCCATGTTCATATTTCTTCTTCAGATGTCTCTTGATCTTCCTGCTTCTCCTTACTTTGGGGACTCACTCCATCATGTCATGATGTAGTTTGTGTTAGATCTTTCTACATTAAATCCTTAACTTTGCAGAAACTCCGTAACTTCAACTTCTATTTCTTTAACTTCTGCTTTGCTAATCTTCTTTTCCACATTTCATCTTTGTGATATTATTTTTTTATTGTGAAATTTTCCATATCTGGATGCCTTTGCCTGTATTTCTCTTTGAATAGTTTTGTGGCTGTCTTCTCTATATTAATTAACTTGGCTTTCTCCTTTGCATAAATATTGCACCATATCAAATCTCTCTTACTTTCCTGTGTCCATATTTCTTTTTTATACTTTTCAAAAATGTCTAGGTTTTGTTGTTTACATTTTCGCACTTCCTCAGATGCTTCTTTTTCCAAACAGATCAACATTTCTTGAGCTATATACTATTTTTCAAAAATCTGTTGGATTAATGAACACAATTTTTTATTTGAAACTTCTGACAGTTTTTCCTGTAAAAGTATTTTCCTTTCCTCTGATTTATCTCTTAATCTCTTTGTATATCCTCTGTTTGGTAATTCTGGGCATTATACATAATAGTAACAATATATAATTTATTTCTTATCCTCAATAGTCCACTCTGTCTTCTTTATGGCTCTTCTTTGGCCTATCAGTTTTTGTGATTTTTGTGGACTACTTCCTTCTACAACAGGGGGACCATCCTAAAGTCCATCATGATTCTTTCTATGGCCTTGCAGATAAGGCTAATAGGTCTGTAGTTCTCGGGGTCAGTAGAAGCACCACCTTTGTGCAGGAGAGATAACTGTGGCTGTTTTCTATTCAGCTGGGATGAAGCCGGTACTTTGACTGTGATTGAAAAGAGTAGCCAATGGTGATGCTAATTCTTGTTTGAACCCATGTAGGAAGCAGCCTAATCAGGTCCCATTGAAGCTGTGTTTCTGGCATTAGAGAGGGCATTTGCAACCTGCTGTTTAGACATACAAGATAGGGGACAGGTGGTAAGGATGTCATGAAGTACTTGTGGTGGGGACTGGGGAGTAAAGTTTATACTGAATCTGTTGGCTAACAGGTTAGCTATGTCCACTAGCTCAGTGTATGTATTATCGTTAACTACCAGTTTGATGCAAATCTGAGCCTTACCTTTTAGGTTATGGATGTAACTAAAGAACAGCTTATGGTTATCCTTGGTTGAGGAAGCTAACTTAGATTTGTAATTTACCTTGGACGACTTCACAAGAAGTCTTATTTGCTTATTTAAGTTGAGGAGGGAGTACCTCCAGTTTACAGCCCACTCCTTCTTACTCTTGAACAGCAGTTTCTTCCATTTATTGTAAAGCCTGTTAATGGCGGTTGTCCACCAGGCAGGTTTGCTTTACCTTGAAGAGCTTGTTTTAGTCCTAAGAGGTACTGCCAAGTCAATGCACTTATAGAGGTGCTTGTATGGGGCACTGGTGTAGAGCTCAGCATAGTTACCAGTTCCATCTGAAGGGAAAGGTGCAATGAAGCTATTTATACCATTCCAGAAGAGGTTATAATCTGCTTTGAAGAAGTTTTTAGTCTAGTTGCTGCTAGAGGAGGGTCAGGTGTGATAGGTACCTCAAATGAGACTGATTTGTGGTCATATCTCACTAGGGATGAATTCAAAGTGGGAGAGCTACAGTGGTCTCCCATATTTGTAAGCACCAGGTCCAGGATGTTGGCACCCCTGGTGGGGGTGTCAACCAGCTGGTCCAGGCAACTGGAGTTGACATAGTTGAGGAACCTATGGAAAGGTGAGTTTGAACATGAGTAATTCACCCAGTCAATGCTAGGGTAGTAACAGTTGCTCAAAATTATGGTGTTAGAATGTATTTTGATAGATTCAAGTTGATCCAAATAGGCAGAGCGAGTGTCCTGATTCATGGAGGAGGTTCTGAAGCTGGCAATGACTTGAATAGGTGTCCTACCAACATTTACTTGCACCTGAAGTATCTCTAGGGCGTTATACTGTTATATCAATCTGGAGGTGTATTTATCCTTGATAAATATTGATACACTGCCTCCTTTAGTTTTCTTGCCTTCAGTTTGTGGTCAGAATGTGTGGAAGGAGGTGTAACCCAGTATGGCTGGGGTGCTCTTCATAGCCTTGAACCAGGTCTCCGTGACTGCACAAATGTCTGTGTCCTTCAGGGTGAGGACTGCATCCAATGAATGCAGTTTCATGTTAAGACTCCTAGCATTTAGCAACATGACCTTGAGGTTGTTTTTGGTTGGTATTTTTACATTGGGAGTTTTGTCCTTGTGACACTTCCTAAAAAAGGCACTATGTGGGTGGCAAGAGCCTTAACCAGTAGCTGAAATCCTAGGGGTGACAGATGAAGACCATCTCTGGCAAAGCATCGAGGTCTGTCAATCCTGTCATCCCAGGCTGACAGATACTGGATCCCCTTAGAATAACACAAAAAAATAAGCTAATTATTGAAGTCAATCATTTTCTGTTTGCATTGAGGATTCATTCTAGGTGAAGGTAAACTACTGCTTAAGGCTAAGGACATACCTGACTAAGACACATAGTTAAGAGTTCAGTCATGTCTGTCTTCATATAGTCCAGGGAGGTACGTATCACGTCATTCACACCAACATGGACTATGACAGAGTCATAATGGTACCTGTTGTTGAGAGCCTTGAGTGCATATATGATATGGAAGATCCTTGCACCTGACAGACAGCTGACTCTGACCTCCTCCTTATCCAGTCTGGTGAGAGGGACATCTGTGTGCCCCATGATGGAGTCTCCTATGACTAATATGTTAGGTTCAGTGTTTAGCCTTATTGGCTTGACAGGTGAGACACTGGTGCATGGGCTATTGTGTGTATTATGTTCTGTAGAAGAAGCATTATGCATAGCGTGCTTGTGTGTTTGGGAGGTCTCTGGGGTTTAGGTGAATATTTGGCGAGGACCTCCCCGTATGTAGATATGTGTGATGTGGGTTTGGGTGGAGTAGGTGGTGAGGTGTGCATGCTGACAACCCACTCAGTGTTAGATGTACTGACTGGCATGTGAGAGGGCACTGATTCAATGTTTTTAATATAGTTGCATCTCTCACATGTTAATTTTGTGTGGATTAGAAGTACAGGGTTGTCTGTGTCCATGAGGCAGCTGCTGCACTGCTACAGGATGCCTGTGTCAACCAAGCTGGCTGAAGACACTGTGGTAAATTACCTGTTCATAGTGCTAGGTGAATTTATTTAGTCAGAAACAGGAATATAGTCAGAAAGGGGTCACACATAGGAATAACTAGTGGACAAGTTGTGTTAATACCTCAGAGGCTATGCTTAATGCTACACTAGTAGATAGAGTGAAGCCTCAGAAAAACTCTTGAGACCATTATTACAGTGGGGTGCATACACAGCTTTACTAGTACTGCCTCTTTGTCCAAAAATGTGCTAAAAATGAGGAACTACACTGTTGGGATACAGCTGTATCTAAGGGAAAAATTGTCAGAATTATCCGACTAAGGCACACAATTGCACAGCAGTCCACAGTGCTGCATGACGAGCAAACAAGCAGAAACCTGGTCAAGGATGGGGGTTAAATACCAGAAGGTTAAAACCTAAAATAACTTCAAAAAAGCTCAAAAGAACTAATGAAGCCCTAGACCAGCCAACTTTTACCAGCCAAGGACCAATCAGCTCAATTCTCTCACTAGAGTGCAAAAGAGCCCTTTCTAATCCAAGATGGCCTGGGTGTGTCAGGTTAGACTTGCAAAGTGCATAGAAGTCATTTTATCAAGGTTGGAAATGTAAGTAAGCAGCACACAATTCACAACATCCCCTTCATATGTTGACAACTGTATATTATTGCTATTTAATATCTTCACACATTTTAAGGACAATGCTATATGATGCCTTAGAGACTGCATGTCTCAGACTGCTGATCAGGTAAGACAAAATGAGGAACAAACACAGAGAGGTAAGACAGAGCTGCATTTGTGCAAGCAATAATCATAAATGGTTGTGTGATCACTCAGTGCACTACATCTGAAATTAATGCATGCACAAATCACTGTTATGTGGTTTCTTAGTACCGTGGATAATGTTACAGTTGGTTGTATGCAGAATGATTTCATTTCACTGATGCAAGGCTGTTTGTGTGGCAAAGAGGGATAAGGCATCCCTACTGTGTTCTAAAGGTTCATCAGAGTAAGAGTTCAAGTTCAGACCTATGTAGAAATATTTCATGAGTACTAACAAACATTTTGTAGGGTTTTTTTCATAACTCTCTTTTCTTCATTTCAACTACTTTTCCCTTATATATGTTTTATTGGCCAGTGTTTGCATGGTGAGTGGCTTTGCACAAAAATGGGAAATGGCAAAAATGAATGCCAGGTTTAGCTGTGCTTTTCTCATTTGTGCAATGCTTAGTAGTGGACAGACCTGGACTAGTGGCCCACACTGGAAGCAGACAGGACACCTGCAGACAAGGCATCTGTAAAAGTGTAAAGGTCAGAAAGGATACATTATTGCAATTTCAGCTTTCCATCTCGCAATGTTGCATGGTGGTTGTCAAAGTTTCCCAACATCTGCAGCCACTGAACACCTGCAGACAGGATGCAGACAGTCAATTACTGAGAACAGATACATTCAATTAATTCTGTTGGGCAATGTGCAAACATGCTGTGGTGTTGTGCAGCTGTTAACACAGAGAACTTAAGAATGACTAGGAAATTATGGAACTGTCATGCAACTAGTTGTGTGGCAGCAGATTTGAGTGTAGGGCTAGAATACAGATGGTCCTGGGTACTAGTACAGGGTGTGCAACTTATTTTTACTGTTGTGACAATGCAGCTTGTAACAATGAAATGAAAAATATACAAGTGTTATTTCAACATTCTTGTGGCAATAGGTGTAAGTGTAGGGCTGCTATACACATGGTCCTAAGTTCTAATACAGGATATTCCATATGTTTTTACTGTTGTTCCATTTCCCATTATAGTTACTCTCACTTATAACACTTCAGATAGTGGAGCTGATATGAATTATATGTATGAGAGATAAGACACCCTTATTGTGTTTTCGGATGTATGACCAAGAGTATACTCTTTACTATATTTTTATAAGTATGATTCTGCTACCTGGACTCGGATGGCCTTTACAATTAAATAAGACACATACATAACTGGAGCTATATACAAGAACCTTGTCAGGTCACACACATACATGTACAAGACCTCAAACTGTCACCTGTATTTATGAATGATTCCTGACTATGTGTGAACAGCACTTCTTCTACAGCAAAGATGGAAATTATTGCTGTGGAAGAAAATGTTCTGTCTGTTATGCCTAGGTTTGAATCCCACACTTTAAAAATTGATTTTACCAGTGTATAAAGCCAAAAACAAATGTGTCAGTTCATGACATTTATGCCCCCAGTGCATGTCTGCAAACTTAACTCAACTAAGATGTACCTTCAAATTTCCAGTATATATTTCCAAGTTACAACAGCACCTCAAACTAAGGGCAAGTGTCAGATTAACCTTCCAATGTAAAATATTTCTTTCCTCCTTGCTAGCACTTCTGCTCTCCACTTAACATCTCACAAATGCGATTGGCATTGTTGCTCGGGTTTGCTCACGACCAGTAAATGCGATAACAGGAATTGACAGGAAAGCATTCATTGCCATTGTTCTACTTCAGTTGTTAGACATGTCTGGAGTTAGAGGGGAAACTGCCCAGTTTAGGACACAGAGGTGGGGTGCCCAGGAGTCCAGGATATTTACTGGGCTCCTAGTAAAGCAGTACAGACAAAGGCTTCTGCAGGGGGACTATTCCAGTTTCCAGTATAAGTTTGAGGCATGGAGTAGTTTGGCTTAGGCTGTATCCAGTGTTACTTGCATTCCATGCACTGGAGAACAGTGTAACCATCATTGTAATGACCTACAGTTGAGCAAAAGGGATACCCTCAACCAGTGGTTGAATGAATTTTAAACTGCTGACATCCCAGAGCTGTGTAAGTATGATAAAAGAGAATAGTTGTAATACATATAAAGCTAAATATAGGCAAGACTGGTATGCATAATGCTCTTTTGTTGTGTTCTGTCCTTCCACAGCTAATGCCAAAAGAGAGTTCAATAGACGAGTTCATGCTGAGTTCATGCTGATCAAATAGAGGCACTGAAGGAAGCAATACATATGTATGCAGCACAAGAGAAGTATTATTGTAGCTTTAAAAGTTAAAGATAGATTTTTGGGTTTTATACAATTATAGCAAATTGAGCATGCATATCCTAACTGTAAAACCAAGTATGTATGCATTAGTCTGTAGCAAAAAACAACTTTAGGAGTCAAGTATAAGACTGTAGTCAGAGGTTGTGGGTTGAAATACCATGAGTAACAACTATACAATACTGAATTTCCTTAATAATATTACATTAACTTAAACTCTATACAAGTGGCATAAATGCCCTGCTGTTAACTGTAACCTATACAATTGGAACAAGCATATGTACAATATATGTACATTTCAAGGATTACTTTCAGTAATCTATAGTTATAGTGTGTATTTTTTATGATGTATACTTAAATGTAATACTTCAGATAAAATAGTTGTATAACTGTGTTAATGCATTGTATGTCACATATGATGGTACCAATTTTATCTTGTTTTTCTCTCAGTCCATCATTTATCTCTCTTTTTAATTTTCTATTATTTGTCATCAAAATATCTCCACATCATCCATCTGTACCAAATTTCTAAATACTTCACAGCACAGAGAGGTAAGCCATCCTGCCCTTACTTCACCAGATCTAGCATCAATGCCCAGCACATCTTGAACCCATTCTGGCAGCACTGCCTGTGCTGCCCCTGAACTATCTATGCCCTCAGGTATTACAGTATTAGCCCAGCCGCTAGTGCTGTGGTAATCTCCAGGACCAGTGGTGGAAGTAGAAATGTCATTATCCACCAAGAGATGCCAGGGTTGGTGCATAGTGTTGTGCACCACCCTATTGATGTTGGATTGAGAGGCTGCTCTCCCTCATGGTACATAGGCAAAAGAGAGGCCAAGCACTCCAGACACTAGCGGAGTAAGGGGACAGTGATAACAGTCCTGTGGGTGAGGACAAGATTCTCACTGTCTCCATGTTTGATGGGCATGAGTCTGTGTTGTCCCCTACCTCACCCCAATCATGGTGTCCCCAACCTTTTGTGTCCCTCACTGTCCCTGTTTCTTGTTTTGTTTCTCTTGCTTGCATTTGCTGCCTCACCTACCCAACTTAACTGACCCAGAACTACCTATGCCCCTTACTCGGCATTCCTCTCTTACTAAATAAAAAAAAATGGGCACCTGTCCCACAAAAATATTTGTCCCATACATAGCTCTCCATTTCGCACACATGCCTTCTTGATACACTTGATTTGGTCCAATTGGCTATACAATAGGATTATGTTGTTGTCACCCCTCCTTCTGAAGGTGACAGTCGAAACTCAGCTAATATTCTGCACATATTCTAAGGTTTTCACTGCTTAAGAAATGGATAGCTATGTTTTTTCCTAACTCCTTCCTGCATATTCCTGTATTGCTTTCCCTTTGTTCTTCCCCCTGCTTGCTCCCCATTTCACCACTTTCCTATCTACCCCCTTTTAACACCTATAACCGGTCCAAAAATAGAATTACACACAACACACATAAGTACCAGAAAAAGCAATGGATCCCTTCATCTTTGGGTCTATGTTTGTGTGGAATTTGACTACACTATGCCAACACACAGCAACACATGTACTATAAAGAATTGATGTCATTGCGATATCACTGTTTATTTAAAAGTATTAGATACACATGGATTTGAACCCAGTATCATCTGGGCTCAACAAGAAATGTAGCAATAAATTTACATCTGCTGCCACAGAGTCAGCTAAGCAGCAGGTATGTTTCACAGACTCTTTACAAACTCTTAAAATTTTAGCAATGTGGCTCGTGTTTGTGTACTGCTTAACTATGTGCAAACAGGGAAAGTAATGGAAATATGTATCTTACATGTGCAAATGATTTGCCAACTGTTGTGGAAACCCGCTGCTCACTGCTGCACTATGAAAAGTCACTTTAGCATGTATTAGTGCTGTTTACTGTCCATTTACTCTTTATGCATCTACATATGAAAACATAACAAACTGAAGACCCTACCTAAAAATATGTTACATATTTACAGTACAGCCATGTGTTGCCTCCCCCCATGCATTGCAACCCTGGTCTCACAGTACTTGTAAACAAATATATATTCTACACTCCATAAATTAATGCAAATGTGTGATATGCAATGGACATCAATCTGGTAATATGCAGAACTAGGCAACGAACGAAAAAGCTTCACAAACTGTTGGAATAAACAGCGCGAAGAGGTGAAGCCAGGAACTAGAACTATCTTCACAGTTGAACATGCCAACTCATCTTTCAACTCACCCTGGGAAATATCAACCTGTAAGCCTAACCAGCCTTATCTGAAAGGCTATAGAATGAATCATCATGGACCTTACCCACAAGGACATAGGCAACCTTCAAAACTAATGACACAATCCAGTTTGGTTTTGTCAATGGTAGAGCTTGCTTATTAAATCTTGTGAACTTCTTTGAGAATGTCACCAAAGTCCTGAGTGAGGGAAAACAGTACATACTGCATATTTGGATTTAGCCAAGGCCTTTGACACAATCCCCATTTACATATCTTAGAGAAACTCTCCCATCTGTGGATTAACCCATACATTACTAGATGGGTAGCCACCTGGCTCACAAACAGAGCTCATACTGTCAAAGTTCGGGAGTCCACTTCCACCAGTAAACCAGTTTCCAGTGGAGTACCACAAGGATCTGATCCTCTACTGTTTGGAAATTATTTCTCTGAAGAATAGATGGCCTGTGCCTTGCCAAGTTTGAAGATGACTGTAAACTGGCTGCAATCATATAGAGTTCACCAACATTGTTAGCATATTACAGAAAAGGTTGACACATTCAAACGATTGGTACCAAGCTCATGGACTGAAACTTAACACAAACAATGCCTCATTGTCAACTTTGGCATAGAAGTAGCCCCTGCTAATTATGATATATGTAGCACTCCTATGAGCACAAACTCAGCGGTGGGAGACTTGGGAGCACAGATTGATAGCAATCTAAACTTTGATCACCATGCGTGCATAGTGGCAAGAAAAACATTTTACATTGTGCATCTCATAAATAAGGCATTGCATCCAAGGCCAAAGAGGTCATGGCTCCACTGTACTCTACCCTTATCAGATCACTAATTGAGTGCAATGTTCCCTTCTGTATGCACCTCACCAGACACATGTAGCAACTGGAGAGACCACAGAGATTTCTGATCAAGATAATCCATGGCCTACATAGCATATACATGGAAAGAGTGAACGTCCTGTCACTGTACTCAGAATCATACAGGATGCTGAGAGGTGACCTGTCCCTGGCATACAGAGCAGTCTTGGACTCAGCCCTAATGGAAATGCTAGACATCTGCAAATCAAATTGGGCAAGAGTAACTTGCTCCAGAGACCTCAACCTAGCCTGTGACATAAACAGAACATGTTGGAGAGACAGATATATCTCCCAGTGATTGCTGCTCTTCCAGAATAGGTTCTCACTGCATGTGAAGCAAAGCTCCTCAATGACCCCAATTAAAACATAACCTTGATGACTGGATGGGTGGTTATAAAGTCACCCCAGGTGTGGCAACTATGTCACTTATGGACAGGAGCAGTCAAGTGCTGCTCACCAAATTACTCTGCCAGCAATGACCATCTAACTATGGTCTATAAGTGCACTCAGGTTTTTACACAGCTAGGCTTGTAAAGGTGTGTTTGTGTGTGTGTGTTCCCACTGCATGTGAAGCAAAGCTCCTCGATGACCCCAATTAAAACACAACCTTGACGACTGGATGGGTGGTTATAAAGTCACCTCAGGGGTGACACCTATGTCCCTCATGGACAGGGACAGTCAGTGCTGGTCACAAAAGCACTCTGCTAGCAATGACCATCTCACTATGGTCTATAAGTGCACTCATGTTTTTACACAGCTAGACTTGCAAAGGTGTGCGTGTGTGTGTGTGTGTGTGTGTGTGTGTGTGTGTGTGTGTGTGTGTGTGTGTGTGTGTGTGTGTGTGTTTGCACACTTGCTTGACATTACAGAGAAACTTTTACACCAGCATGTGGGACACTGTTATACTATATTCTTCTCATCGGACACTGCTGATGTCATCAACTATATCTGATTTGTGGATGTGCACTATTTCCACCAGGACAGTGTTAGAAACTGTCATGGAGGTCAGGCAGAAGACACCTCATCCTATACGATACAAATTACAGTGATATGGCTTTCAGTCTACCCACATACATTATGATATGGTTTGTAGGCCCTGTGTTTTCTTGGTGATATACCCCATTGTCAGTCCAGCTGTTGCATGTGCCTGGTGAGGTACATGCAAAAGAGAGCATTATACTCTATTAGTGTTCTGATGAGGTTTGAGTACAGTGCTGTAGTATAATCCTCAGATCTGAATACAATGGCATGACCTAAGATGTGCACAACACAGGCTTTCAATATCAGTGTGGACACTTGGTGGTTGAAGTTCCGATTGCTATCTATGTGTGTTCCCAGGTCTTACATCACTGGGTTTCTGCATAGCGGGAGTGTTGTCAATGCTCTAATTAGCAGGGAATTCCACTTTGCAAAAGAACTAAATAAAGAAACATTTTTGCATTTATTTATAGACAGTGTGGCTTTGTCACAAATCATGTGTCTGTGTTAGCACCTCCTGTAGTATGTTATCATCATTGATGGACTCAATAATTGTACCTAGTATACAAGAATCAACAAATGCAGTAAGCCAAAGCCCATATATGCTAGCCTGAACTGTCATAAAATAGATTCCAAACAGTAAAGGGCTAAACACAGATCCCTGGGGTATGCCAGTGGTGACATTTCTACTGGTGCAGGTTGATTTCCCAAATGACACTGCATGTGTTCTGTAGGTGAGTCAGTTGGTTACCCAAATAGTGATATAAGGGTTTATCGCCAGCTGGGAGTGTTTCTCAATGATACCTGCAAGTGGGATTGTGCCCAAACCCTATGCCAAATAAGGATAGCCAGTATGCACTGTCTTACCTTCATCCAGGTCTATCTCACAGAATCAATGGGCTGTGACAACATCACAGATCACCTAGAGAATGACTGAGCATATAGCATACACCTTTCTGACATGGTTGAATTCACAATTCAACACACCATCCAGACAGACTATGTTTCTGTGGAAGGGTGCACATCAACATGCATGCATCTGAGTTGGGGGGGACAGCACCCAATGCATGCATGTATAGGCACATCCTAACTCTCTTTATCTGTAAGGTAGACCAACATGTCATTATGGCCCTTTGCTAAATGAGCACTTGTAATAGCTCGGCTGTGTTCAACAGACCGGTATGCGTTGTTAATGCTACATCATGTCTGTTACATCTTTTTAGGTTAGATGTTCTCACAGAGGTCATCAAGGACATGCATAATGACAACACTATCATCCTTTTGAACTTAACAAGCCCAAGGTATTTGACAGAAATCCGCAGAGACAAATTCACTCAGTGCTGTCAGATGTGGCTATAAACACCTATATCACCAAGTGAGGAGACCACTGTATCACATACATGGCATCTAATTATATTGAAATGTGTGAAGTGACGTATATCTCAGGTCCAATGATCAGATATGTATATCAGGCTGTATGCTAGGCCCTTTCATAGGTTCATAGGTTCATAGGTTGGTACTAGGCTATCGGCCCTAGGGCCTATGCAAGCCTAGCCATAACAATTCCCTGGATATTTCTTCCCACAATATTTCCTGTCCATTATTTAAGTCACAGACATCAGGAATTACATACAAATCTTGTGTTCTCACAGATGTCTGAAGGGCTACAGATTGTGGGCAATCATTGACTCCAAATGTGATATTATTATAATACAGACAGTATCAACAAACACCAAAGATTGCTGCCACAGTCATTAAAACACCTGTAATGAAACAAAAACATGGGGGGATGTGTTAAATCAGGAAAACAACTACCCAAGGATAATGTAAACATCACACCCTATAAACAGACCACTAGGTGTGTGACCTGTGTCCTGTGGTAGATGGTATGTGGAGACTTCCACTATGTGGCCACAGTGCTGACTACTCCCTTATATGTGACACAACTACTGAGTATGTGAAGGATATCCGCATTACAGGCCATAATAATGCCATAGTTCACAACCTTCATCATACCAATCTTCCAATTATGTGTAACTGAAGAGTACCACCTTTGCTACAGTGATCAGTCACACATCTTATTGGCCATACCTAGTTATTCTTTTTGTGGCATAAACATTACTGTCTGATGGTGCAAAACTCTCAAGCCATGGGTAACATTCATGACAGTGTGGATTGTGCCATACATATATGCCACATACACCAGTTAATTAGCCTATATTGATCATAATGTCACATGCAGTTATAGCAGTGTCCCTCCTAACATCTTCAGCAGATGTTACAGTGCCAGGACAGTGTGCATAATTACCCTCATAGAGTGCAGACATGTCATTCTAGTTGTACAAGTGTGTTTGTGTAAAACCATCTCTGATCACTCTAAATCACACATGTTATGTCAGAGACATAGGATTACTGATGGTATTATTCTGATATTGTCCATGATTGTGTGCGCTTCTTTTACTGTTGTCCATGAGCCTTTTCCTGTATCCTACTTGCTGGAGACCTCTGCTGAGATTACATTCATATTCAGGCAAATCAGTTTGCACAGCATCACAATATGCACCCTACCCAAAATGTATATAACATCCCTGATAGATGTCCTCTGCATTGTTCATGTAAGGATGATTATCTCACACAGACATCTTCCCCATTGTTATGCCACCTTGTAACAGTCACATAATAGACATTTTCACTGTGCAGTTCATACTGTACCATATTGATAAGTGGTTGGCATTTCTGCTACAGCTGTCTTCCATTGACATGTCCTCATCTGCTGTACATTAGGTTGTTTCACCTGTCCTCTTTCCCTGTGCTCATTTCTACACTTTGTCTGTGTGTCCCTATTCAATAAACACATTTCCCTGAGTGTTTATTTTACATGACAGTCCATGTACCCTTACAGATCATTTACACAAATTCGGTACAGAATGCCTGGAATGGGATTTCACAATACTCTTCACTGTATACACTGTCCTGTACTGTGTTTGGACCATATACATAACTATATGTTAAGCCTGGTAATCAATGTGGCATTCTGCGCAATCCCCCTAACCTACTGTGCTCTGAGGTAAACAGGTTTGCTATTTGTGTTGCTTTACATGGTTTCCTACGAAACCATGGTTATTTACGTTTCAACGCGGTGTGCAGCATGAATATGTAATTAGTGCAGCTGCCCACAGCGCATCACTGTGCATACACATAAACTCTGTGTAGGCTTCATATGAAGCCTACATGGACTTTATTGAATATCAGGGAACATGTTTATTAGAGTGCAAAAAGGTTAAGAGGTCATGGGAAAACTATAAAAAGAAAGGATTGTACATGGTATAAGAAAGTTTGAAGATATTAATATGAATATGATAATGTATGTTTTCTATAAGAGGGATTTGAAAAAGTTTTTTTATAGATGTGATAAGGGTCTATTCATTGGGTGCGGAACATTTGGAGGACAAAAATAAAATCTGTGATTTAGCTGAAATTTGGCAAAAAATAGATTTTGGTTGTATCAACAAGAGTGGGGGGAAATTATTAATATTATTTTTGGTGATTAATAATGTAAAATATTGTATATATTGTAGATATGCAAGTGATGTAATTAATGCATATATTCCAGTTCTGTTACATATGTTACATTTATAGTATATATAATATAAATAAAGCACTCCTAGTCTTTCTGATATTTACCATGGGATCTTTTACATCCATCTGATTTACGACCAGCTCAAGAAAAAGGGACTTCAGTTTAACATCTGATCTGAAGGATGGTACACTCTGGAGTGCAGCATCTTCCTTATACTATACTGTAGTATCTGAAGTTGAACCCATAGCCTTCCGCACCAAGGAAGAGTGTGCTAGTTGCACCACTGACACTAAAATCTGGAATCAGTTATTGCCCTACCTACTATTTGCAATCAGAAAAATGTCAAAACTTTCAACTTCGCTATGGCAGGTTTCCAAGAGGGCTGGTTTGTATTTCTAAAGAAACTTGGGAAGATGAAAAGACGCCATTTGTACGTGTGAGAGAACACTATGTTACTTTGCAGGATATATTAAAGTTGGTAATGCCATAGTAAGGGAGAAGATGCAGAGAACACAAGGACATGCAATAATAAGTCTATAATAAGATTAATTGACAGTGTTAGTGCTCGTCATGGAAAGCAAATTTTTGCCCCAGTGGAAAGGGCCAGTTGAAGTTTTGGAAAAATTTAATTCAGTTATCCATAAAGTTAGACAGCTAAGAAAAAGAAAGATAGAATAATTGTATCATGTTAACATACTGAAGCCATGGAATGAAGCAAATGATTTTTCAGAGAAACTCTAAGCAGAAATTCATATAATACAAACCAAAAAAATCCTCTACCTGATGTGCATATAGAAGAATCCTTTCCAAAAGTGGGAAGTTAGAGAATTTTCAAGAAATAAAACCATGTTCTCAGAAACATCTTGGAAAACTGGGAAAGTAAACAAAAAGCAGAAGTAATATGCATTTTTAGTGACAGAAAAGACTGTTTTCTTACACTGGTAGAAATAAAGTCAGGTGCTGTAAGTTTCAACTGACTGTATCATTCTGCTAATCTGCCTCTGTTTTATTACATGTAACAGCCTACTACACTGTGCCTGTAGAATCTGTCTAATCTCATGTTTCCCAAAAAGCTTTGAAATTGAGAACATCTTTTCTTGATAGTACATCAAAAGTAAAAGCAGTAAAGGTCATAAAAAGTAAAGTACTTTCTTCTATGCGTCAGATGAAGACTTTTGTTGGGCTGGTGGGGCTTTACAGAAAGTTTGTGCGTAATTTCACAACTGTTGCCTGTCCTTTGACAGACTTCACAAAAAGGAAAGATGCAGGCATGGAGCAATCATCTTATGAGTCAGATAGAGCATTAAATGTACTAAAAAGGATCCCATGTTCTGAATCCCTGCTAATAACTCTTGATTTTTCTTGCACTTTTACCTTATACACTGAGACTTCATAGTGCTGTCTCAAGGCACTCAAAGTGAGGAGCACCCTATATATATCAGTGCTGTCTCAAGGCACTCAAAGTGAGGAGCACCCTATATATCAGTGCTGTCTCAAGGCACTCAAAGTGAGGAGCACCCTATATATCAGTGCTGTCTTAAGGCACTCAAAGTGAGGAGTACCCTATATATCAGTGCTGTCTTAAGGCACTCAAAGTGAGGAGTACCCTGTATATCAGTGCTGTCTTAAGGCACTCAAAGTGAGGAGCACCCTATATATATCAGTGCTGTCTCAAGGCACTCAAAGTGAGGAGCACCCTATATATATCAGTGCTGTCTCAAGGCACTCAAAGTGAGGAGTATCTTATATATCAGTGCTGTCTTAAGGCGCTCAAAGTGAGGAGTACCCTATATATCAGTGCTGTCTTAAGGCACTCAAAGTGAGGAGTACCCTGTATATCAGTGCTGTCTTAAGGCACTCAAAGTGAGGAGCACCCTATATATCAGTGCTATCTTAAGGCACTCAAAGTGAGGAGTACCCTGTATATCAGTGCTGTCTTAAGGCACTCAAAGTGAGGAGCACCCTATATATCAGTGCTGTCTTAAAGAACTCAAAGTGAGGAGCACCCTATATATCAGTGCTGTCTCAAGACACTCAAAGTGAGGAGCACCCTATATATCAGTGCTGTCTCAAGGCACTCAAAGTGAGGAGCACCCTATATATCAGTGCTGTCTTAAGGCACTCAAAGTGAGGAGCACCCTATATATCAGTGTTGTCTCAAGGCACTCAAAGTGAGGAGCACCCTATATATCAGTGCTGTCTCAAGGCACTCAAAGTGAGGAGTACCCTATATATCAGTGCTGTCTTAAGGCACTCAAAGTGAAGAGCACCCTATATATCAGTGCTGTCTCAAGGCACTCAAAGTGAGGAGCACCCTATATATCAGTGCTGTCTTAAGGCACTCAAAGTGAGGAGCACCCTATATATCAGTGCTGTCTTAAGGCACTCAAAGTGAGGAGCACCCTATATATCAGTGCTGTCTTAAGGCACTCAATGTGAGGAGCACCCTATATATCAGTGCTGTCTTAAGGCACTCAAAGTGAGGAGCAGCTTATATATCAGTGCTGTCTTAAGGCACTCAAAGTGAGGAGTACCCTATATATCAGTGCTGTCTTAAGGCACTCAAAGTGAGGAATACCCTATATATCAGTGCTGTCTTAAGGCACTCAAAGTGAGGAGCACCCTCTATATCAGTGCTGTCTTAAGGCACTCAAAGTGAGGAGCACCCTATATATCAGTGCTGTCTTAAGGCACTCAAAGTGAGGAGCACCCTATATATCAGTGCTGTCTTAAGGCACTCAAAGTGAGGAATACCCTATATATCAGTGCTGTCTTAAGGCACTCAAAGTGAGGAGCACCCTATATATCAGTGCTGTCTTAAGGCACTCAAAGTGAGGAGCACCCTATATATCAGTGCTGTCTTAAGGCACTCAAAGTGAGGAGCACCCTATATATCAGTGCTGTCTTAAGGCACTCAAAGTGAGGAGCACCCTATATATCAGTGCTGTCTTAAGGCACTCAAAGTGAGGAGCACCCTATATATCAGTGCTGTCTTAAGGCACTCAAAGTGAGGAGCACCCTATATATCAGTGCTGTCTTAAGGCACTCAAAGTGAGGAGCACCCTATATATCAGTGCTGTCTTAAGGCACTCAAAGTGAGGAGCACCCTATATATCAGTAGGATGCTGAGCAATGCAGGAAGGAAATACTTAGCTACAGAAAGAGAGTGTCTAGTAATAAAACTGGATTTCTATGCCTTGAGATTCTACTTGTTAGTCAGACTCTTCATGCTGGTAACAAATCATGCTCCCTTTGCAATGGCTAAGTAGGAAAGGTGTGCCATCGAGCACTATCTCTCAAATCATTTCAGTATACAATGAACCAAAGACTCAACTTTGCCATTAGAAATGCTGAATGGAGGTCCAGAATCATGCGAAAAGTATTGGGGGCATGACAGAGAGCTCTTTCTGTACGGAAATGCTATTTTTTTTTTTGCTCTTCACTTGAAGATCTGGGTTGTGGATTGGCTGCTGTGCTGTAGTATTGCAGGCAGCTAATCATACAGTAAGCTTTTGCTCTTCTTTTTTCTTTTTCATAATAAATTTTTATTGAAATATATTTTCCAAAAACATTACAAAAATACAATAAACATCACACACATAATACACTATAACTACTACAAACCATTTATACAATATCTACATGAAATGCTTCCTATATTTGATATATTCCTAAAATCAGTATCATGCTAATATAATATTGAAGACCTTTTCCCATATTTTCGGGTTATTAATATTTTTGTTAGTTTGTTTCAGAAGTAATTTATGTGCTAGTATATGTTTTATAGCCACAAGCTTAAAATTATTCCATGATGTCTTATGTGGTTCTAGCCAATTTGTGGCTATATAGAGTTTCATCAGCAAAAAAATATTCATACAAATAATAGTTTGCGATCTGGAAAGCTCTCTTGGAGGAATGTGTAGAATCATAAATTCCCATGACAGTGTAGAACTTTGATAATCCATCTTTTGCAGTTGTACTTTAAGAGAGTTCCAAAGTTAGCTTTTGCTCTTCTAGTGAGAGCTGGGGAGCATGGATATGATGGTATGGGAACGTCTGGTTTACTGGCATCATTCAGAAATCTGAAGACTTTTTTTTGCTGTTTACTTCAAGAGTTGCAGGGGCATGTGGATTGAAGGCTTTACTGTAGAAAGCCAATTGACTGACTTCCTGCAGTAAGTAAAAGTCGTTTTTTTTTTTTTTTTGTTGGGGGGGTGCAAGTTCATTGGACTGGGGAAAAATTCTAATTGAACCAGGTATGACTCTGGGGTCTATGTCATATCAGTGAATTGCCACATTGTTGAACGTATCATCTTGTCGACACTGTAGGCCATTGAACCATTCTGACTGAGACTGCATTACTGTAGGGATCAGGAAATTTGCCCTTTTCCCCACTGTAGTGCAATCTTGGAGTTGTTATATGTAATTAGTGGGGGTAGGGGTGTCGATGGCCTGCACTGTCAAAAAGATGACATTCGACAATGTGACCATTTGCTGATATGACACACACCCATGCCTCTGCCTCAGATAAATGTACCTTGAAGTACACCAGTACCATTATGACTCTGTCGTAGTCCATGGTAGGGTGAAGTCTCTGGATTATATGAAGAGAGACATGACTGAACTCTCAGATTATATGTTCCAGGTAGGTATACCCCCAGCCTTAAGCAGCATTCTACCTTCACCCAGGATGATGTCACAATATAATCAAAAAATGACCGACTTCAGCAACTGGCTTAGCTTGTGGTGTCAGTCCAGGGGGATCCACTGTCAGCCTGGGAAGACATGGTCGAAAGGCCACACTGCTTTGCCAGAGATGATCTGCACCTGTCTCCTCTAGGCTTTCAGATACTGGCAAAGGAGCTTACCTCCCCCATAAAGTGCCCCAGCCATGCAAGGCTGCAATGCCTTCCACACATTCAGACCTCAAAATGACCATGGAATAGCCAAAGGTGGAGGTCTAGCCATCTTCATTAAAGCCATGTACACCTCAAGATTGGTCAAATGCTATGACCCCCTCGAACTAGTCCATGTACAATTAACTATAGGCAAAATACCCAGCCACATCATTGGTAGCTATAGGCCCCCACCATGAACCAAGAAAAGTACACCACCTACTTAGACTTACTGGAATCACTCACCATACAGCCCAACACTTTAGATATGTGAGATTTCATCTATTCTTCCATTGATTGGGTGACAAACATGAGCATGGAAATGCTTGCCCAGAGGTTCCCGGACTTTATCAATCCAAATGTTCTGGAACAGATAGTCTGCACTACCACAAGGGGTTCAAATGTCCTAGACATAGCACTCAACAACATGGGGGTCACTGCACTACCCCCTGTGTGATGCCCTCCCTGGTAAGTTCGGACCATATATCAACATTGTTAAAAGCATTGTTAAAAGGAACTACTAAATCTGTCACCACCACAGGAGCAAATAAATTGAAAAACTTTTCCAAGGCAATCTACAGCCTACTAAGTGATGGTATAAAAAGTTTTACAGCCCCCACAATCGCAATGACTCCTATGCAGAGGTGTAGATAAATGCCCTCTATAAACACTTAAGCAACTGTCAGACTTACCTGTACCTGACTGGATTAAAACCAGATCCTCCCTAAAAAACAAGCCACCCTGGCAGACTTCAAGTATAAATAGATTTTATAACAAAAGGAAGAACTTGATGTCTACGAACAAGAGGGAACTGACTCAGCAGAGGAAGAATTCCCTCCACAGCTTGAATGAGCAAATCAAAAAACTTGTAAAGTCTTCTAAAGCTAATTATGAAGCTAAAATAGCTTCCCTAGCTAAGGATAATTCCATTCTTTAAATACTTCAGGAAACTAAAAGGAAATGGCCAGTTATGTGCCGAACTGATAGTAGATGGTACCACTCATACTATACCAGAATAAATTGCTAACCTGCTAGCTGACAAATTTGGCTCAAACTTCACCACCCTATCCCCACCAGCCATGCAGACCTTCTCATGCTAATCCTTCTCCCCTGTCTACCTTCAAATCTTAGGTCTTCCTTGTTCATGTATACTTTTCCTGTTTGCAATTTATCACCTTATGCACTCTTTTCAGTTGTTATTATAACCTGATGCACTGCTTACATTGTGTATTTTCTACTATCTCTATTCTTTCATTGTAAAACAGAACTATTTGTCAGCTGTAACATTAAAGTATGCATTTTATGTATTGTCATATGTGTAGATTAGAATTTATGTATCTCATGTATTGTTTTTGTTAAATGCGGTGCTTTTCTCCCTGGGCCTCCACTGAAAATGGGTATTTATCTGAGATGGACTTTCCTGGTAAACAAATGTAAAATAAATAAATACCTGACACCAGCCCTCTTCATAGTATCTCTGGAGATCAGGTTCTATCTACACGTGCTAAGGCCAAAAACACAACCTCAGTGGCACCAGATAACATCCCAGGTTGCTTATAAAACCATCTAAAACATTACTTAGTGGACCCACTTGGCGTTCTCTTTAACCACACCCTAAGAACTGGCTTTGTTCCAGCAGAGTGGAAAACAGCAACAGTAATCCCCTTGCCCAAAGGGGGGCCATGGACCGACCCTATAGACCCAAATGTATAACCAGTCTCATCTGCAAGACAATGAAAAGAATCCTCATGGACCTTATCAACAATGACATAGGCAACCATCAAACTCTAGACCCAATGAAGTTTGGCTTTGTTAAGGGTAGATTGTGCTTATTAAATCTTGTAGACTTCTTTGAGAAAGTCACCAAAGCCCTGGATGAAGGTAAGATAGAGCATACTGCCTATGTTGACCTAGCCAAGGCTTTTCATACAGTCCACCACTCAGACATCATTGAGAAACCCTCCAAGCTGGAGACTAACCCTTACATCACTAGATGGGTAGCCAATTTGCTCACCAACAGAACAGATACTGTCAAAGTTGGTGACTCCACCTCTACCAGTAGACCCATGACAAATGGCATACCACAAGGATCCATGCTGGGCCTTTACTGTTTGGAATCTATTTCTCAGAAGTCCAGGCTAAAGTAGATTGCCATTGGCTTACCAAGTTTGCTGATGATTAAAAATTGGGTGCATCGTTGAGTTCCCCAATGATGTTAACATATTATATGAGGGGCTAATGCAGACAAATGACTGGTGCCAAAGCTACGATCTAAAACTAAATGCAAAAAAGTGCATTATTATCCCCTTTAGCAAAGTGGAATTCCCTGCTAATGACAATATTGACAGCAACACACTAAGTTCAAACCCAGTGGTGCAAGATCTGGGAACACAGATAGATAGCAATCTGAAATTCAACCACCAAATTTCCACAGTGATAAGGAAAGCCTTCTACATTGTGCATCTCATAAGTAAGGGCATTGCATCCAGGTCTAAGGATGTTATAACTCCACTGTACATGACCCTCATCAGACCATTAATAGAGTACAATGCTCCCTTCTGCATGTACCTCACCAGCCACCTGCAGCAGCTGGAGTGACAGCAGTGGCTTCTCAGAAAAAAAACACAGAGCCTCCAAACCATGACTTATGTAGATAGAGTGAAAGCCCTGTCACTGTACTCTGTATCATACAGGCTGCTGAGAGACAACTTATGCTTGGCTTACAGGGCAGTCTCTGACCCTGACCTGATGGATATCCTGCACATCTGCAAGTCAAATGGCACAGGCGTCACTCACTCTAGGGATCCTAACCTAGTCTGTGACATTAACAGAACATGCTGGAGAGACAGGTATAGCTTCCAGAGATTGCTGCTACTCTGGAATAAACTTCCAGTTCACATGAAGCAGAGCTCCTCACTGACCTAGTATTCAAGTGCAACCTGGACAAATGGATAGGAGACTGCAAATTCACCCTGGAGGGGTGGCACCTATGTTTCTCATGGACAGGGCTAGTCAGTGTTTATCATAGACTCACTCTGTGAATTACATCCATCTAACCAAGGACAATTGAGGCAACTCTGGATTAATATGGCTAGGCTTGTAAGGGCGCTAGAGCTGTTAGCCTAGTAATCTCCTATGAACCTAAGAACTTATGAGCTTCTTACTCTGAGTTAGAATTTCTTGATGCTAGTATTGTACACCCACATATTTCGATTAATATATATATATATATATATATATATATATATATATATATATATATATATATATATATTAAAATATAGATATATAGGTGTACTTAAATAAGTCCAACAATTAAATGCTGTCATTGCTAATAGTGTCACAAAAAAAAAATTGATGGTTCAGTGCACTTGCTCTGAGGAAATAACCTCAGAGCATGCAAAAATAATACTATATTTTTTTCGGGGGGGGGCTAGTTTCCCTACACTCCAGCATGAAGAGCTGTGCCCCCCATACTCCCAGTAAATATATATTTAAACACTGAGATCACACAATAGCTGGAAAAAAGTATATTTCCCACCCTCGGTAATGTTGCAGTCTTGTACACCTGTCATCGATCTGTCTAGTTGACTGAAGCATGTCAACTAAACAGATGTTGACTTTAATGACAGTTAATGTAGTTACTTGTTCGTGTATATATATATATATATATATATATATATATATATATATATATATATATATATATATATATATATATATATATATATATATTGGTCTATTCAAATATATGAAATGACGCAAATGTCGATGTGCATAACACTGACAATACACGTCGATATACTACTGCACATGTGCAAAGCAACAATCTCTGTATATAAAAAATTAAAAAAAAAATGTACTCCCCTGCTAATTATATGGGTCTATATTATAACATCGAAGTTCTCTAACATTGAATGTTATAATATCGAACCTGTAATGTCGAATGCTGAAAACAGCAAAGGTGCAGGACATCAAACTCTTTCCCAGGGAAAGAATTCGGTGGGCCGTTGCTGTGGCTTCGCTGTTTTCAGCATTCAATATGTTGGAGCATTATGGGTCAGGTTCAGGTAAGTGTGCGATTGTGTGTAGGTTAGGGTTAGGGGGCGGGTTAGGTGAGTTAGGGTTAGGGAGTGGTCAGGTAATTGTGCAGTTGCGTCAACGTTAGTGTTAGGGTGCGGGTTCGGGTAAGTGTGCGATTGTGTGTTGGTTAGGGTTAGGGGGTAGGTTAGGTGAATTAGGGTTAGGGCGTGGGTCAGGAAAGAGTGCGATTGTGTGTAGGTTAGGGTTAGGGGGCGGGTTAGGTGAGTTAGGGTTAGGGCGCAGGTGAGGTGAGTGTGCCATAGTGACGGACCTTAGGGTTAGGGTTGGGTTAAGGTAAGTGGATAGCTAGTACAGTATGTAAAGTTTAGTTTAGGTTTAGGATTTTAAGTGTATGTGTGTGGATGGCTCTTTTTGTGTGTGTGTGTGCTGTGTGTCTGTTTCTCTGAATAGCAAATTTTTTCCCTGGAAAAAAATTCGCTATCTCACTGTTCGATGTTCTCACCTTCGGTGTTTAGGGTTCGATATAATAACATTCGATGTTAGAGAACTTCAATGTTATGATATAGACCCAATTATATATCCTAACTCTGAAGACACACAAAAAGGACATACTCCCCCTCTAGAGAATCATCTGATTTTGCATACCTGTTGATCATCAGTTTAGTGACCAAATTCTGTTGACTAAGTGGATGTCAGCAAAAAACATGGTTTGACAAAAGCAATGGATACCATTTATATATGTTAGTGTGTGTCCCACAAAATAAATAAACAGACAGGTATATAAAGTTTAATGGTGAATTCTGGCATTTGGTGTTCTCCTTTTAATTCCCTACTTGTTATAATGTTTTTAACTCCTTGTAGTTTTTGGACTCTCAGTTACAGGTCTCACAATTAAAAGAGGAAGTTATATTCAGCAGTTATTCCACTTGGTTGGGGGCTGCCTAAGGGGTTTCTGAGACTTAAAGTGTTGCACCATTGCTTCCTACAATGTTTGTTTCTCACTTTATTGGGCACTTACTAGATCAAATCAGTTGATAACATCCATATTCAATGTCCAAGTAAAAGCTTGCTGTTGTGATACTGAAAACCAGGAAAAATGTATTTTCCATAAAGTGCAACTACTTATGCCTCATTTGTGTTTTACTGCCAGATTATCAGTTATGTAGCCTTTTGGAAAGAAAATTTCATGTCATTCATACTAAGAAGGGTTCATATACTTTTTCTTTTAAATGGCTTCTTCTTGGCAAGTTTGCGTACCTTTGCACATGTGGCTCTCACAGTATTGTGGTGTTTGTAAAAACATGTTATTTAGCAGCATCCTTTAAAACAATTCATTGGAAAAGTTCATTGCTGTGGCTGAAAACCAACACCGAGTGTATTTTTTATGAGGTATAACAGCTCACCTCACAACATTGTTCTGCTACGAGGCGAACAGTTATGGGGCCGTGACTGTGTGTCTCCTCAATCCCAGCCTCAGCAGTAGTGCAGCACTTTGTATCAATCTGCTGGACAGTTCCAGATCATTCATGTCAGAGGGCTGAGCATCCCATGCAAACCCTTGTCAATAGAAGCACGTTCTACAAAAAGTAGCATTGTTTGTACCATATCCTTGGCTAGATGTCGGTATGCAGTGTCACCGTGATTGACAGGTCACTTTCATGATTTACACAATCCCTGGACATCCTATGAATAGTGTAGACACCCCCACAATAGATGTAGCTGTGGTAATGCAGGTTCCAATTTATTTGAGTGTGCCTAGCTCACCTATGGCCACAGTGGCCACCATCTGTTGATATGGTGGTGGAATGGCTTTGTGGATGGCACCTAACACACAGCAGGTATACCTGAGGGGGCATGATATGTTCTACTAAGTGATTTAGTCTATCACAACAATCACACATATGGGATATCCCCTCATGAATGGCTCCTCACACACAGCAGGTGAAGTTAAGGGGACATGAAATGCTCCACTAGGTGATTTAGTCTATCACAACAATCACACATATGGGACATCCCCTCATGAATGGCATCTCACACACAGCAGGTGTGTCTGAGGGGGCATGATATGTTCCACTAGGTAATTTCGTCTATCAAAACAAATCACACATGTGGGACATCCCCTTGTGAATGGCACCTCACACACAGCAGGTGAGCTTGAGGGGACATGATATTTTCCCCTAAGTGATTTAGTTTATCACAACAGTCACACATATGGGACATGTCCTCCTGTAGGTCTTCTTGCACACCCAACATCAGCCTTACTAACTTCACCATGGTTGTGGTAATTTTTGCCTGTGCTTCCATGATGGCCTGCACATAAGCTTGAGGTAGGGTGGTAACCAACTCTCCATTGAGAACTGGTAACCACCCCTTGTGTGTCTCACACACACCCATGGACACCTATGAGCAGATCTTGAGAAGTGTCCAATAGGGAGTATGGCACTTCTCTGATTGCCAGTGTCCCCAGTAACCTGTCCTTCTTGCATGGTTTGTGCCTTCTCTGTGTCCATAGGCATGGAAGCTGGGTCCATGGACTGTGTAGAGGGATGCAGTGTATATATTTTGTGATCAACACAGTCACACACACTGTACTCTCTGACTATGAGAGATCATCTTCTCTATCACTATCAGAGGCAACGGATCCTTCAAAATAAGGCTGTGGCAGTTCCATAATGGTGACGTCAGATAGAGAATCACATGTGAACACAGGAAAGCATAATACCTTGTGTAAGTGTAACCCAGTACTAGACATATATCTTAGACTCAGGAGTTGGAATTCTATCATTTGAAAACCCTGTGCAGAGGATGAACAGGTGGAACCCCTAATGTTCCTGCACAGCACAAATCAGACATTACTAACTTGGCTAATGACAAATGGGTCAGGAGGACTTACATGTGCTGCTATAGCAAAAGATCTGTACATACCTGGGGCATTTTCTGTAGATAGTCTTGTTCCCAGTGAAACTTTGCACAAATATCCAGCACCACACTGTGGGTCCATGTAGACATATCAAGCTTCTGACAGAGACCAGAAAGTCCTCCATCTCCATCAGAGGTGGCCTGACCAATGGCCCACCACTCACCAAACTACCTCATCATGCCAGGTGGACAGTTCATTTTTTTCAATAGCATGAATAATGTAAGTGGCCCTGCTGAAGACCATTACATACATATGGTCTTAGCCACTAACATTATTAATGTCCACCATGAGATCTTTCCAGGTATGGTCTGAGTAGGTCTAGTCAGCAGCACCCTGAACAAAGAGCCATTGGACATTCCGAGGGAGGGCCTAGATTTCTCTATATCTTAGAACCTTATCTTCCTGCTAGCTTTCTTTTCTTTTTTTCCATACTCAGCAGTGTGTTTCTGTTTTGATATTTGTTTGACATATTGTTTTGCAGGTATGAAAAATGCTGCTATGAATATCTTGCTGTGAGTGGCCCAGAAACCCCCTTAGAACACTGCTCTCCCCATTACCCATATTCCACACAATTCATGTGACTGGCATTCACATTTGTGTATACATGCAGTTTAGTGATGTCAAGCACGTGACATTACTGATCGAAGTACCCTCCACAGTATGACAGCTTTAACATTGCAGGTCCCTGAGATGACATTAATGCTTCCTGTCATTGTTAAAAACAGTTTGGCAAACATGATGTGTGAGAAAAAAGCAGCACCACCAGGTAAAGCACTCAACTCAAATAAAATGTATCAAGCAGAAAGAAATGAGTGCACCATAGACTGTAGCATCAGCTTCAATAAAATCCAATGAGGTCTTCTTTTGAAACAAAACTCACGTTTAATGTTGAGAACAAACGAACAAACAAACTGCAGCAAAATGTAAGCGCTTTCGCGTTGTTATATAACGCTTCATCAGACATAAAAAGCAGTTCATAAATGCCTCATTTTAAACATCCTGCTTGTGGTGACATCATAATGCTCTTAAAGAGACAAACATATAAAAGATATAAAGGAATATAAAAATGTATCTAAAATAAATCTAAAAATGTTTCAGATAAAAAGGAAACAGCTACATTTATTATGATCTAGATGTCTTGATGCTTAGTGATTTAAGGGTCTAGAAGCTAGAAACGGCTTGATAGTAAACCTATCATTAAGCCCAATTCATGTGACTGGCATTCACATTTGTGTATACATGCAGTTTAGTGATGTCAAGCAAGTGACATTACTGATCGAAGTACCCTCCACAGTATGACAACTTTAACATTGCAGCTCCCTGAGATGACATTAATGTTTCCTGTCATTGTTAAAAACAGTTTGGCAAACATGATGTGTGTTTAAGATGTACAATACAGAACTAGTCTGAACAAAAATATTAAAAGGCCAGGATGAATGAGTTCACATGTGCTCTGACTAATGCAGATGGGTGTGTTTCCCTTTAAGCTTAATAATTTTTTAGCACAATTACCTGTCCTAGCAGTACTCCTGTCAGTATACGTTTGTTCTATAACCCATGAAAGCATAGTCATGGATGTATTTGTGGTTAATTTTCACAAAAGCTAGCAGAAGATATTAATGTAAGAACTGTAGCCGAGAAAGTTAGCATGTGCTAATGCTGTTGTATTCGAAGCAGTTTTACAATATTCACCTGCTGCTGATTTTGAAATTGCTGTCCTATGACGCTTCTATAAATCAATGTGGCTCAAGTCCTTGCCTTGCATTTATAGTGTGCAAATTTATAGGTCCATAGGTTCATAGGTTTGTACTAGGCTATCTGCCCTAGGGCCTGTACAAGCCTAGCCATAACAATTCCCTGGCTATTTCTTCCCACACTATTTACTTCTCTGGACCCCTGTCTAGCAGGGTGACTGACGTGATCCCCGGGGTGACTTTCCTTTCTCCCATCCAATCGGCAAGACATTTTTGGTCTATTCTTCTTAAAATTTGTGGTGTTCTGGCAAATCACTGGGATGATCTGAGGATTGAAGTCAATAAATAATAACATACATTTGAGTTTCAGACTTCAAATCCTTCAGAAAATGTATGTTAACACAAACCCTGTTACTCTAGCAACTTTCCAAGTTTATAAGAGCAATATTTAAAATCTGTCCATATTTTTGGGCCTTTGTCCCGCATTTTGACAGGCATTGTCCAGATTTCTTGCACTAAGAGGTTGAGAGGGCTCAGTGCAGTACTGTTTGTGAATCACTCAATTTATGCATGATGGTCATGTGTCAAACTGTGAGCTAAGGTCTATGCAGCATTTTGCACGACTGGGCACCTGCAGGCAGCACTAATCATGTGTAGTTCAGCTGATGACTCCAGGTGGATATCTGTAATTCCACACGCCACATAATGGAATTGGAATCACTGTAATGAACAGTATACTACCAGCATACACAGAAATACTACACACCATTAGTCATGCAAGTGAACTGTCTGCTGTTGCGTGACACTTGTAAAATCTGAAAACAGCTGTGATGCAAATTGTCTGCCATTTTACACTGAAATTTCACATTACTGAGACATCGCAACTGAGGAAGAAGGCTGTGCTGTTTTAGAGCCTGAAGGTGGTTTGTGAGTGAAAATAAGATTTTTCTACACCTATTACATCTGGACTATAGCCATAGGCTCATACAGGAGGGCTATAAAGTTCCTCAGTTCAAGTCTACTTCTTCTTTCGGCTTTTCCCGGTTAGGGGTCGCCACAGCGGAACTCCGGTCTGCTAATGTTTGGCAGTAGATTTTTACGATGCCGAGGTGCCAGCCCGACACCCAACCTTCAACGAAGGCATGCCCATTCATGCATGTCTTTTGAATGCCATTCGACCACAGGGAGGACATGCACACTCCACAGAGAAGGCGCTCCAGCAGAGAATCGAACAGGAGAACCTCTTGCTGCTACCACTGCACCACTGCGGCTGTGGACTAAAATAGTTTGGACCAGGCAGTAACATGTGCCACTAGGATATCACATGAGTGAAGAGTGTTAGCACCATTATAGTGAATTAAATGTCATCGGTACTTACATATTATCGTAACCAGATTTTCACAGTTGCAAAATTCGCTTTGGAATAGAAACGACTTTAGGAAACACTACTCGGTGTTATCTGAAGTCGTTATTGGGAAAAAAAAGTTTGGAGTACCTTCAGCCTGACAAACCTTACCAGAAACCGTCTTCCTGTTTGGCGTGCATTAAACATGCACGCTAGAATTTTCATGGATGCTCTCTTTCTGACGAACGGAAAGCCTGTCAAGCTAGTTAGATGTGTGATTCTACATTTAATTTGGTTATAAGGACATGTATGTAACCTGATATGTCAATGGAAAATCATGTCATGCTTTATTACATGAAGACAGTACACTACCACTGGCGAACTGTATATCCTGTGTAAAACCAAACAGATTTACTTCCCTTTAGGTCTTGCTCTGACTTTTTCACTGCACTGCTCACCTCTACAAAATGTATGTCGTGAAATAAAAGCGACATGCTGTCATTTCAGTTAAAGAAACAATAACACTATGTTAATAATAACAAACTGTATTACTGAAAATATCACAGTATTTCACATTTCAGCAACATTAACAAACAAATTTCAGGATCGGGAAGCAACCATTACTGCCGTGAAATATCTGGTTTTGATAATACGTAAGTACCAAATCATCACCTCAACCTCTTGGGATGATGGGAGGCTGGGGTTATATCCCATCTACCTCCTATGTACTGTAAGTACCAATTTGTCTTTCCTCCACTTGCAGTCTGTCAGTATGTATCCTCCACATATCTAACACACTTTCATTTCTCTCTCTCTGTATAGCCTCTGAAGCTATTGCAGAGTTTGCACAGCTGTACAGGAGGATACAGTGCCTTAGAGAGTGCCAAGGTGAGTACATCTGTTACATACATTATTGTTGTCAAATTTTAATAATTGTATCAGTTAGTATAGTTGTAGTCTGGCACAAACTGGGGTTTCTATACACCAGCATTTCATTGCTAAGTTCAATAGTTCAAAGGTATCATTCTGAATGGTTGGCATTATTACTACATGCTTTGACTCAAACATTTAGAAGATTGTGTAACTAGCTCAACATATTAAAGGGACTGCTTTCACAATATGTCTTAAGATGCCAGTAGGTTTAATTCACCTTTGGTAAGCTGTTATGACATCATTGTTACTTTGGTCTGGGTGTTGTACATGTAGTCCAACAGCAGCAGCATTAAACTGGAAACTATATATGAGCTGTACTTCCCATTGCACTGGTACATTTCTCTCACACACTTTCTTTATATGCCTGGTCTGATGACATCCCTGTGTACTTAAATGTAACATATAGCCAGATTGTGCAAAAGGCTTGGCACACTGAGGCTTTGACTTTTCGATTATGTATGCTGATAGCTGTGGGTTGAGTTCCTCATGCATGTTTTTCTATTGTGTTATAAATAGCAATTTTATGTGTGAGTATGTTTTTATTTTGTATAAACATTTCTGTGAGGTGCACATTTTCTCTGTATGTGTGTACTTGTCTCATACACATCATTACTGTGTGTTTGATGAAATATTTAACTTGTATTGTATAAGTAGCTGAACATGTTAATGCCTGGACTTTCAGTTTCCCTGTGATGTTCCTATGGGCACAGTTCCCACTGGCTGTTTGCAATGCCATTGCTGGTAATTAGGCGATGGTGCTTGTTGCTCTTTTGAATGTAGTATCTGTAATGTTGAATGTCAAATATACACCTGAACTTCTTACCTGTATACTTGTGGTGCACACACCATTACTGTATGTTTGAATGTGGACTTCAGCCTACTTGCATATGTAATAAAATACTTTAAGCATTCTGTTTGGATTTCATGGGGTGACAACTGTAAGTTTAATCTTCCCATGGGCCATATAATACGACATAGTTGTCACTCTGGGGTGGATGTTTCTTGTCTATTCAATTATACTATCTGTAACATAATCACTGTAAGGATATGTCTTAGCGGTATATTTTTAATTTTATCTGTAACCCTCTCTCTACTACCTTCTTTCACTCCATCCTTTGTATTACATTTTTTTTTATTTTGTTTCACTCCATTTATTTTACTCTTATATGCAGCAGTATCAAGATCTGCATCCATTCCTCCAGCAAGGCCTGCTGGCCCACTACTAGTGGCAACAACACCACCAACAACAACAACAACAGCAACCACAACATCTGGGTCCCAGGCTGCCACAATTACTTCCAAACCTGCTGTAGACCCTGCATCAAACACTGCATCCAGTCCTGCACCCACCAGTAACAGCGCTAATGGAGGTAACAGCATTATTCGCCTACAGAAACTGGAACACATAGTGGGGAGAAAATACATAGGAGGCTGTATGCCCACATTGACCATCTGGAGAACTCCATCTGGTGACTCATTGAGTTATAGCTCTCTCCTACATTGATTATGTTATCTGAACAAGGGCCCAGTAGTGGAGGATTCCATGGTAGCAAATAAGCTCCCACTGATGGCAGGGATTGCAGGTGTATAAACCCAGCCTCTAGCCTGGTGTTCCCTTCCCTTTTGTTTCTATGTCCACCCTATTTATTGTTCATTCCTTTCTACCACCATTATCTTTACTGCTTCTGTAATTCTTTCTTCTCCATTGTGTTCCTCATCACTCGTGTCAACACCTCCCCTGTCAGCCTTGTCTGTTTTTTATGTTTATGTGGGTGTCCCTATTACCTACCCTAACACTCTGACCTTCCCCTTACATCTGTTACTACCTTCTCTAACTTACGCTCTGTTCATATCTATAAAATGTGGACAGAATCAGAAAAACAGAATTGCCACGTTCTTCTCCTCCATCCTGCTCATTCTCTAGGTTTTCACCTTATGTTCTACTTTTTGCTTGCTTCTCTCCTTTTATCACTTTCCTATATCACAGTTTTCAATCTCTAATTTGGCCAAACATAAGCCACCACACATAAAGCATGCATCTTTAAGGCCTCCGTGTTACTTCTGCTTTACACATGACATCTCACAGTTTCATTCAGGCGCATGAACTATGAAAAAGCACTGCCTTCAAATTGGCCATGTTGCAGCCATGAGAAGGATAGTTAATGATCTCATTTCCTTGTGATGTTTTGCTCTTGTATTCCTTCTTAATGTGTTTTGGGCCTTGTCATACAGCCATGATAAACCAGTGGGCTGCCCATAACCTACCCACAATGTTTTTGAAAACTGCACTGTCTTTCTAATTTTGTTGTTTTATGCCTACTATAATCTTTTATGCTGTACTAATATAACATGCTGTTATGTTAGTGCATTATGCAAATTGTACCATGTTAAGTTGTACTAATGATTAATTTATTATGCTTTCTGTTTAACTACATTATTTGTTTGCTTATGAATTGTAAAATATTAGTGGAGCTTTTCCGAGACATAGCTAGGGTGGGGCAATAGGGGCAGCCATCCAGGGCACAAATTGTTAGGGGGCATGATCAGCAGAAGCTGATTGGTTGGTAATCCTGAGCCAGTACTTATTTCTGAATCCTGAATGGCAGTACAGAAATGAGCACCGGTAATGCTTTTACAGCCAGTAGCCAGGACTAAAGAACTTCTCTCTTCATGTGTAGTATAAGTTATGGTAAGCTGCTGCTACAGTTTTTAAAAGAAGATGTACAAGTGGAAGGAGGGGAACATTTTTTTCTTGTTTGTCTGTTTTGCATAGAGCTGTAGGGTGAAGAATCAAATAAATAATTTTGCAAAAAGGAGGGTGAATACTGTCAAGATTTGATAAGTATTAGATTACTGAATTATTTATTTATTTTTGTTTACTGGGGTAGAGCACTGATCAGTAATATCAGTCACAATCCCAACCGGGTTGTAACTAATACTACCACAGAGTGCAATTACTAAAACTCAAACAGAAAATACAAATAATGTAAAATGACTACTGGTACAGTAATAAGTTCTAGTACATTCTGCATAAATTCATTATGATAACAGTGTGTATTATCTAAAAGGTGTTGTGTAGTCAGAGGTGAAGCAAGCTGTATAGTTCACCAACAGAAAGAGAACAAGTAGATCACAGCAGAAAAGTATAGGGGAGTTCAATGACCGTGGAGGAAAGGAAACCTGAAAGGTGTTCATTGAGGTTGTAGAATTATGTACATATTTATCAGGTGTTTGCTGTAACATGTTTTTCAGGTTTATAGATGGGTCAATATAAAGGTAAAGAGTAGAGTCAGTAGGAGATTTGAATAGTTGTGTAACACAGCTTTTCTTACTGCATTGCAGTCCCAGTAGCTCAACAGATAGTTTACTCAACTTTGATGCAGCAGCGTGTGTTTTTTCCCCATACCAGGTAGTCGGATTGATTTTCCAGTACTCTCACTGTAGCATTGCAGGGTGGAGTGCTACATTCCTGAGTGTGCCATCCTTCAGATGAGATGTTAAATCCAGGCCTCATCTGCCTACGTTAGTGGTAGCTCACGTGGATGAGAACGAATCTATGGCAAGAGTAGGGGTGCTTTAAAAACATTTACATTCCTTTCTTACCATATAATAAAAAATCAGTTATTTACACACTCATTTTTTCATTCATATGTATAATTATTTACAAAGTATCAACACAAAATAACTTAAGCAGTTCTATTTCTTTCATTCTTTTTTATTTTATATTTGCCCTGATCCCCCACACTTTCTTGCACAAGCAAATATGTTAGCTAATACATCTTCTTCCATTTTCTTGTTTCTTTTTTCTGCAGCATCCATATTGTTTCATATAATATTTTATCCCATTTATTAGTATTATAGTTCTTTACTTTAGCATACTACCCATATAATAATAGATTAATATTTATATACTTAAACCCTGCCCATCAATATTAATTTTTTTAAAGTTTTCCATTTTTTTATTCTTTTTTGCAACTTACAAACAATGTTTTGTTGTTTCTTGTTCATTACAGTCAACAGATTTTCTTTCCTCCATCACCTTATATTTTATATTTCCTTTTCCTAGTAATTGCCTAATAAAATTCTCAATAAAAATATGTCTGCATCATAAATATTTTCTAACCTTTTCTTCTGTCTTTTATCACTTTTTCAACTTAAGTCCTTCCCTGTATAAACCCATTTTTAAATCATATTATACCATTCTTTTTTTCCCCATCAACCTCACTCTTAATTTCCATAATTTCATTTTTTATCATATTCGTTTTCTTCTAACCTGAACATTTTTTCTTTTCTTTTCTTATAATCCCATTTTTTCCATGCCATACACTTTTATATTTTTCCTAAAGTATTTTACCTATCATTTCTTTTTGTCTTACTTTTACCTTTCTCCTTACTCAAAATAAATGCATAGATGTTAAATGCACCACTGTATTTTTTAAATATCAAATCATGTTTTTCTTTTTTATGTTAAATTGTTCCTTTTCTCACAGGTTTAGCCTTGAGCCTTAAATGTAGCTACAAAGTCTCTAATACCACTTTTTTCCAAATTGAGTGGGAAAAATATTTATTTTCACAAATATGCTATTTTCCTAATACATAGGTATTCAGCGTATATATATTTTTCTAATATGTTAAATAAAAACTTTTCCATCAATCTAACATTTGTTTTTTTTATTTGTGCAAGTAATTCTCTCTATTGACTTATTACACTTTCATACTAGCCAGTTGTCACTCCCCAAATCTTTATTTCTTGTTTTATCTAACCAAATCTCTTAAACTTCATTTTCCTTAACCACAGACCATTTTTATCGTTTTTTTCAATCCTTATTACCTCACTTATCCATCACTTGTTTCTTGTTATTAGAACAAAATTTCTCTATAAAATTTTCTACCATCTCCATAATATCTTCTTGTTTGTACTTTATGCCTCTTTGCCATCTAAGATAGCATCAATCTTTCCTTCTCTCATTTTAAGCTCTTTTCCTAAATAAGGAGAAAATACTTTTTTTTTCTTTTTAGAAAAAATCTTTCCCTACTTAACATCTTTTTTTTACTTTTTTGTCTTTTTTTCATACATCTGTTTTTCTATTGCCCTTATTTTGTCACTTCCTTTTCTAGCTCATTTTCAAAATTCCATACTTTTTATATTTTATTTTATTATTTTTTATTCTTATTTCCACTTCTAAATATATATTTTATATATTTGCTTTTCCAGTACCCACCCATTCTTTCTATTTTTTATAAAATGGTTTCATTGTCATATTTCTTTCTTTAACATTTCTTCATCCTTTTAAACTCTGCATTTAATCTCTTTATCCCCTTTCCTTCTTTTATTATGTTGCTGTATTCTCTTATTCAAGCCCATACTGTTGTATGATCTGAAAAGTCTGTAATCTGTACTTCCAATGATATGTCCTTCATGTATTTATAGTAAACCACATAATTAATTTCAGTCTTCAAAATTTCATTTACATATGCCCATTTGCTATTTTTTTGCTACTTTTAAATCTCCACACTTTTATTCTTTTAATATCTTAATATCCTCTGTTATTTTTCCTCAGGTTACAGTTTAAGTCTCCTACAACCACTATTGATATATTTACCAACACATTTTTTTGTATTTATTTAAACAGCCATTTTCTCCCTATCAGATTAGTATATGTATACATTGCTATTCATCTTATATGTTTTTGACTCATTCTCATATTACATATCAATACCCTTCCTGCTACTACTATTGTTACATCTAAAAGTATTATTTCTTTATTTTTTATAAGACTTCTATCTCTAGAACACATCTCATTTCCTACTGATTAAACAATTTGGCCCTTCATTCTGCCCATATTCTTTTCCTTTTTCCTATTTTTTTACATCCTGTATTTAATAAACACAAAAGCATCCATTTTTATTTTCACACACCACTAAACCTTTTATATAATTTCTAAGACTATTAAAACTTAATTCTAAAATCCCTTTACCATATCTTTCCTTTTTTTGTAAGTCTTTCATTTCTAGATCTTATTTCTTCCTTCTCCCAAGTCTCCCACCAACTGATTTTTCACTGTCTTGTTCTTGTTCTTTATTGCCACCATTTCTCCCTCTTTTCCTCTTCACTTTCTAAAATTGCATAACTATCATATTCCTGTATATTAATACCCTCACTTTGAAATGTGATTTTTTTCTGTAACTACTTTTTCATTGTTTAACCTTTCTTTTGTATCTCTTTCCCCGTACCACCTTTTCTTTCAACATTTTCTGTAGTAATATTTCTAACTCTTTGTCTTTACTCTGAGATTTCATCTTCATTTACTCTTTCCTTTTCTAACATGAGAGAGTCAAATCAGAAGTGTCCAAATTCTTTACATTTTCTACAAAAAGGATTACAGGTTTTTTTTGCTGTATGTGGTGGTGGTGTTGCGGTAGCATTGTCGTCTCACAGTACGACACTATCCGGTTCAATTCTCAGCTAGAGCATCTTCTGCGTGGAGACATGCGTGAATGGGTGTACCTTCGTTGAAGGTTGTGCATCAGGGCTGGTAACTCGGCATGTAAAAATCAACTACCAATTATTAGCGGACCTGAGTTCCGCTGTGGCGACCCCTAACCGGGAAAAGCCGAAAGACACAACAACATGTCCACTCTCCCCACACTGGCCACAACTTCATTTGTTACAGTCTTGTACTAAATAATTTTCATCTCCACAGAAATAACACGCTTTGGGTTGCTTCCAGTACCTAACAAATCCACTCTTAAAATTCACAATTATTACATTTCAAATATGTGAAATTTTCCCTTTGTTAACAACCAGTGTAACCCACACTTCACAGTCTCCAATCATACCTCTCTACCATACAGAATTCCTGGTATTTACTGGTTTTGAGGTCAAAATAATGGGGTACCACAAATTCCTGAGTAGCCCCTTTAATTTCCAAATTTCCCAATTTTATTTTTTTTGGGCCAAATTTTTGCTGACTTCATCACGTGCAGGGGAGTGAGTGACGATGTCAGCTTTGTGAGCAGACTGCCAGCCTGTCGTTATTCAGCTGAGGGCTTGAGGGATGTGTACTACTCTGCTGTTTATCTTTACAGGGATATGTTGCAGGCAAGCCGTTAATGTTCTGTTAATACATATATACTAGTCTAGTAAGTAAGTGTACTTAGTGTAGGCAGCAGTAATGGCCTCGTCAGACTCGGACGGTCAGTCATGAAAAGTATATCACCACCAAAACCAGACCTAGGAGTTCTTCCCCCAGCTCCTTCAGGAAAAGCAAAACAAAAAATGAAATGCAATGCACTGTGGAATGCTTAGTTCATGAACATGACTGTGTTTGTACTGGTTATCTGTTTGTGTTTTTTTTTTCTCAACTTGAGAGTGAGATATACACTTTAACAAGCATGCCCAATGTCCATTACTGCATCACTTTAATGGTATTCATAATTGAATGAAGCCAAGGACAGGTCTACTAAGGGGATAAAAAATAATTGAACGAGCAGTTTAAAACTAAATTCTCTTAGAATTTTTAGTGGTCTGAAATTTATTCCAATGCATCTGAGGAAGTTCTCAAATTTGAAGATGAAAGCACTCATCATTCAACACTGGTTTAGGTATTATTCGATTCCTTGAGGAATTTTTAGATACCTTACTTCTTTTTTTCTGCATTGTGTTTATGGTAGACTGCTAAAGAACTGTTGGTGGTATGATTGCAGTCCATTTTGATACTGGAGATGAATGGAATAAATTTCAGATTACTAGAAATTCTAAGAGAGTTTGGTTTTAAATATCCATGGATTTTTAATATTAACTGACTGTTTCTAATCATACCTTTTTACCCTCTGTGGAAGTAAATTGCTCACTCAATTATTTTTTATCCCCTTGGTGGACCTGTCTTTGGTTTGATATAGTTGTTTTTTGTTTTCTGTGATCGTTGTAGGTATTCATAATTGCCCAACTGGTTCAGAATGGATGGATGCAGCAAACATTTATTGACGCTACACCCACCAAATATGTTGCACATCAGGCTTCACTTGTTTCTATCATGTAGTTGTTTTTGTCTCTAATGCTTATATGGGAAATATGTGAATTGCACTTTGTGTTTCACCACAAAATGCGGGATACTAATTATCAGCATGAAATATTTCTGGTTCATAGGTTGCCAACAACATTCCAAAACACATAGCGTAGTTGTCAGGTTTCAGCTGTTCCTTTCTCTTACCCTTGTAGGGGACAAATGAAGGACAAATACATGCAGTCAGATCAAAAGAAGTTGTAGTAAATATGCATTTATTGTTGATTTTTTTACAATTAAATAATCAAAATGAATCATTTGTTCACATACTTGCAGGACTATATGATCCCCTTTCAGAGGTTCCACTGTCCTATATATAGTCAAAGACAGCATACAAAACTAGACTATATAAGAAAATTCCAGCACTGTGTTCAGGGTTTCAAAAGGGTTTGCATATGAGCAATGAGGTGCATATATTACAAACTGAAAAAGCAGTTTAGTTTATGAAACTTTACTTGACTTGTATTTTACAATTTACACATACGTCTTGGTACTTTTTGTACATTTTGAAATTTGTACACTTGTCTTTCTTGTCTGGTGTCGGACTGTTGTTCTTACATTCTCTACTTGTACTGTCAGGGCAACCCGAGACCTATCTTTGTATTTTCTTCTGTCTATGATTATGATTTAATTTATTCATCATTCATATTAGCACTATAATGTTCTCCACAGATTCGCAGAGTTAGGCCTGCTCGAGGGTCGAGGGATGGATGGGTGGATGGATGGATAGATGGATGGATGGATGGATGGATGGATGGATGGATGGATGGATTGCTGGGGGAAATGTTTCTTTTTGGTGCTTGTGCATACTTGAAACTACTGAGGGGATGGATCACTGGGGGAAATGTTTCATATTGGTGCTTGCACATATTTGGAGGCATACTGCTAAAGGAATTAATGGGGGTCAAGGAAATGTTTCATTTTTTTGCATACTTGAAACCATTGAATGGTATTAAGCTTTTGGCTTTTTGTTATGGGTCGGCTTCTCATAAAATTGTAGTTTTCTGGCAAATCACTGTCAGTGGCAGATCTTTGTCAGAAGATAAAAGCAGGCAGCAGACATTACATTTGATTTTCAGACTTCATCCTTCAGAATATTCATGCTAAACAAAATTTGTTATTCTGTCAACAGTCTAAGTTTGGAAGAGCAATATTTAAAAAGTGTCACTGACTGTTTTTGTGCCTTTGTTTGGTCCCCCATTATTTGTGGTTTTGTCCAGATCTCTTGCTCTAAGAGATTGAGAGATATGGTTCAAAGCTTTATACAAACTCAGACATTAATATAAATAAAACAATGTTGTTCTGGTTATATTTTGTGTTATTTAATATTAATGAAGAAGGATGAAGTGCAGTTAATTTTATTTTTATAAAAGAAAATTGTATTTTAGTTTTGCACAAGTTCAAATATTAATATAAATAAAACACTATTGTATCCCAAAATTCCATTGGAGTGCGTGGGGCTCCATAATTATGTATGCAAATTTTATTTTAATCAGCATACAGATTTTTGGACAGTTGTACCTATTTTTCATAAGGCTTTGTTCAGATTTTTGATGTTTCCTGGTTGAGAGGTATGTCTCCACTCTATCCATTTATTTCACACCATATTTTTAACTTCATGTACTTTACTACATAATGAAAGAAAAAAATAACTCATACTCCTCCATATGTCAAGTAGCAAATTACCCACTTATTTTCTTTTTTACTTGTAGTTTTAAAGTATGAAATACGTAGTCTTTCCATGGTGTTAATGTTCTTTTTTCCATTTCAGTCTTATATTTTTCCAGCAAGTTAAAGCTTTCAAGTGTTACTTCACAAGAATGTTCAGCACCCAGGTGAATTAATGCTCTTATGTCTTTAATGTTAAATCCTGGGGGAAAATAATACCATCTATAATTTCATACCTGTTCAAACTGCCATCACATTTACTTTTTACTCTTACCAGTGGTCATCTTCTCTGTGGCCACTGAGAAACTGCAAATGTCTGTCACCTCTCATTTCCTTTTTCCATTCTTCCTTGCCTTGCTACATCTGCATAATAATTTCTTTCTTATAAGAAAAAAATCCCGTTACAGAGGTAAGCCCTGAAAACTGATTTCTTCACCAGCTGAGAATGGCTCCATTATCTTCCTTTCAGTAGCTGTTTTTGATTCTTCCTCCTATAAGAGTCTGCCTACCATGTCACTCCATTGCAAGTCCTCAACTTCCTTTGACTCTGCCTACTTCATCAAATCATTCAGCACTTATGTCTCTAGACCTTCAGTTTCAGACTCTGTAAGTTATTTCATCTCTTTCTCCTTCTTTCAGTAAGTTTTCTCCTGCTCTCCACTTCTGCTGTGCTCTCCTCCATCTTGGAATTTCAGGATCTGCATTAGCAGCCCACCAGTGCCACAAAGCAGCTCCAAAGAATGCTTCACTTCTTCCCCCCAGAGATTATTTATTTATGTATGTAACCCACAGATGCTATTTACATAACTTTATATTATTTTACTACAATTTCAGTATTTGCACATGACATTTATAATATTTACAATATTTACAAAATTTTGAATGACGCACACACACACACACACACACACACACGTATATATATATATATATATATATATATATATATATATATATATATATAAGCATAAAAAAAGGTGAGCGAACACCATGGCTATAAAAAATAAAAAGTCACTGGGATAGATCCTGGTCAGAAGCAAGCCCAAAGCCAGGTACATATTCCAACTCAATGTCTCTTACTTCTGCCATGTGGAGGTGGCTGTAAGTTAAGGCAAGGCAAGCCAAAAATATCAGATACAAAACGACAGTCACCACCCAATGTTCCAACAGCTTAAAAACAAAGTCTATAAGCATAAAAAAAGCTGAGCGAACACCATGGCCATAAAAAATAAAAAGATTTATTCAGTCTAAAATAGACAAGCGCTTTCACGTAACTAAAGTACGCTTCTTCAGATCCTTAGTTAAAACACTGTGATACTAACATTTATATACAATCACATGGCCATAATCAATCAATCAATTAAGACATCAATTAAAAAATGCATCAATTAAAGGAAACCTTCTATCCTAGTCATTTCACTGATCTTGCATCTAGCACAGGTTTAATATTAATACTACTATTGAGCCCTGGTGGTGGGCGTGCCCTTAACCTGAAAATCCACTTTAATTCTATCCTTAACAGGAAGTTATTATTATCTCCCTGTCTTAAGTTGTTACTAACTTGTTGCAGTACTCTAAAATTAAAACTGTGTCCTGCCTGCTCTATAATATGTTTCACTAAAGCATTTAGCATATTTCTATTTCTAATTTCATATTTATGTTGGTAAATCCTATCCCTTAACCGTTTTATAGTTTTTCCTACATAAAAACTTTCGCAATTATTGCAGCAAGCTAGATAGATAATATTTTCACTATCACATGTGGCAAAAAATCTTGGTTCAAAGATAAAATTAATATCTGAATGCTGATAAATCTGTTCTTTACTTATTTCATGACACATCTTGCATTTCCCACATGGGTATGTCCCACATCGTCCACTAGATGTCTCTATTCCATTACTTCTATTCTGTGTTCCACATAATAACCGCTTAAGATTTTTATTATTCCTATAAGAAAAACTTGGTTTTGTACCTATGAGATCTCTGGTCTCATCATCTATAGTCAGGACTTGCCAATTCCTTCTTATAATATCTGTTATTATACCATTATCTACAGTATAGCTCATATTAAACCTTAATTTATTTGTCTTTTTTTCTCTAACATCTCTCTTTGTATTGAGTGGAATAGATAGAGAATTTCCTTCATTACACTCACTATCTAAGCTCTCTTTCACTATTCTTATCTCACTATCCTTATAACCTCTCTCTACTAATAAATTCTCCAATGTTTTTATTTCTGTTTGTTCATCATAAGGAGAGCTGCAGATTCTTCTTCTTCTCTTTATCTGCCCCTTTGTGATGTTTTTAAAAACGTGACCTGGATGCATACTATGTCGTTCTAGTAGACTATTCTTCCAACTATCCTTGCGATACAGGGTGGTATTGATCTCTTCATCTCTCCCCCTGTATATGGTAACATCCAAAAAGTCAATTTTATTATGGGACCAATTCATTGTAAATTTCAAAAAAGAAGTTGTTGTTTCTAAATATCTAACAAAATCATTTAATGAATCTATGTCCCCTTCCCAAAAGAGAAGGATGTCATCTACAAAACGTTTAAACAAAATAATGTTCTCACTGTACTGATGTCCCTTTAGGAATTGTTCTTCCCAGAAATATACTACCAAATTAGCATATGAGTTGGCACATGATGTTCCCATTGCCACTCCCCATTGCTGTAAAAATAGCTGTTTATCAAACAAGAAGATATTGTTAGAGAGTACTATTTCCAGAAGAGAGCAAATCAAAATAATGTCATTGCTCTTCATTCCCTTTATAACAAGTATATTCCTTATTGCTTCTAACCCATATTCATTGGGAATCACAGTAAATAGGCTTTGTACATCTAAAGTAGCCATTAAATATTCCTTCCTTTTTAACATTGGTTTCTCATTATTTAAAGAAAGCAAAAGATCTGTAGTATCTTTTAATATATTGGGAATATCCCTTACTATCATTCCCAACTTACTCTCTATATATACAGAGATTGGTTCTGTTAACCACCCTCCACCATCTACTATAGGTCTCAGCGGCGGTTTCAATAAGGATTTGTGGATTTGTGGTAGACCTTTTATGCAGGGTATCGTGGGTTTCTCAACTAGCAGATATTCATAGAGCTCTTCATCTATCTGCCTTGTCATCAGTAAATCATAAAGACTATCCTTTACTGTCTTAATAACATTATTATAGTCACTCTGGCGTAATGGTTTATATACTTTATCATCACTTAACATATGGCTCATAGAGTCAAAATAATCATTCGCATTCATCACAACTATTGCTCCGCCTTTATCGTCGGGTCTAATATTTATAGCTGTATTATTTTGTAAAGACATTAATGCCATCCTCTCTTCTTTAGTAATATTTTTATAACCTTTGCCTTTTGTACCATACAGTTTGTCATAAATATCCCTTTCACACACTTTCATAAATAACTCAACATGTGTAGGTGGCTTCGGAGTGAAGCTACTCTTCTTTTTCAGTCTGTTACTGCAAGGTTTTTTATCATTAGAGTCTTTAAATAATAATTTCAGAGATATACTCCAACCAACCAATCTTAAATCCGTCAACAAGTCACTTACATTTACTCTCGATGTAGGTATAAAAGTTAGTCCTTTGTTTAGGACACTTCTCTCATGTTCATTCAATGCATAATTAGACAAGTTAACAATTAGTCCCATCACCGTCTTGCCCTTTGGCTAGTATTCTCCATCTCCATGGAATTCTTTCTCTTTCTTCTTCCCCTGCTTACTGACTGTTGATGGTATACTTTTTGTCTGACCGGTAGCGGTAAAAAACACTCAATCGTGTGTGGTACAACCTGTTTCAGTCTAGCTCCCATTTCCGTCTGCTTTCTGGCTTCCTGGTTAGGTGGAGGTGTGGACCCAGTCTGAGAGATTGTATCCCGATTGGGTAGCAGAGTGAAATTCACTCCCGCTTTCATTAAGCCACATAGTGGATTGCTCTTACTATCATTCTGTCTAGTGTCTGTATTCTGCATCGAGTCATTGATTACATTTTCAGTTAACTCATTCTGCAAATAATCCTCACTAATATTGTTGACAGTCCCTTCTTGTACTACTGCAGTAATTGTTCCTATAGACACTTCTGCATTTGAAATTAATTGTCTCTCAGAGTTTTTCGACCAAGAGAAAACTTCACCAGCAACAAAATTCTGGTGGTCTCTCTGTATTTTATGTTCTTTCGTCTGCTTCAATTTATTCTCATAGCAAGTTATATTGACATACATATTATTCAATATGTTGTCAAAAACGGCACCTTTATATTGTGTCAGAATGTCTCTATGCTTGCTGAGAATACGTTGTTTAAGTTCATTCTCAATTGGTGAAAAATAGTCTATTAATAGTTGAATATATCGAAAACTCAAATCCAGGTTCAAACTTTGCCACTTACTTAGTAGTTCAGGATGTGCATCACCATAAGAAGGCATGCATAACACTCTCATGCCTCTAGGGACCACACGGAAGTGTAAGCATGCTTCCATGTGTAATCTTTGCCAAACCAATCTCTTGTATTTGTATAAGTCATTTTTAATATTTCTTACCACCAATAAAAATTCTTGAAAATTAGCGCCTTCATTTAAAATTGGAGTGGACTCGACATTATCAACTCTTAGGGCTAGAAGTGGATTCTCTGCATCTAGAGAAATGACATTGTCCCATCCTACTATAGCTTTCTTCGCAGGTGTTTTAGATCCAGGTACATATTCCAACTCAATGTCTCTTACTTCTGCCATGTGGAGGTGGCTGTAAGTTAAGGCAAGGCAAGCCAAAAATATCAGATACAAAACGACAGTCACCACCCAATGTTCCAACAGCTTAAAAACAAAGTCTACAAGCATAAAAAAAGCTGAGCGAACACCATGGCCATAAAAAATAAAAAGATTTATTCAGTCTAAAATGGACAAGCGCTTTCACGTAACTAAAGTACGCTTCTTCAGATCCTTAGTTAAAACACTGTGATACTAACATTTATATACAATCACATGAACATAATCAATCAATCAATTAAGACATCAATTAAAAAATGCATCATTTAAAGGAAACCTTCTATCCTAGTCATTTCACTGATCTTGCATCTAGCACAGGTTTAATATTAATACTACTATTGAGCCCTGGTGGTGAGTGTGCCCTTAACCTGAAAATCCACCATGCTAAATGTTTAGCGAAACATATTATAGAGCAGGCAGGACACAGTTTTAATTTTAGAGTACTGCAACAAGTTAGTAACAACTTAAGACAGGGAGATAATAATAACTTCCTGTTAAGGATAGAATTAAAGTGGATTTTCAGGTTAAGGGCACACTCACCACCAGGGCTCAATAGTAGTATTAATCAGTCATCTTATTTGCTTGTTTAGGCTGAGGAAATGTTCCAGTTCTGGGATCTCACTTTTGTATTTTTAGACAGCAGCTTCTTTCACTTACTGTAAAATTTAGACCTCCACCAGGATGGTTTGTTTTTTCTTGAGGATCTTGCTTTAATCCTATCCATAATGGATGTGTCTATACATTTGTGTAGATATTTATACAGAGCATAAGTGTATACCTTAGTATATCCATCAATGCTATCTGTGGAAACTGGAGCTTGGAAGTTGATTATATTTTCCCTTAGGAGGGTACAGTTAGCTTTGGTGAAGTTTTTTAGCCTGACTTCTCCTTTGGGGAATTCTGGTGCTATTGCTACTTCAAAAATGACTAATTTATGGTTGGATTTAACCAGTGTGGGCCCTACACTTGAGGCAATGTATGGGTAACTTATATTGGTGAGGATCAGGTCTAGAATATTGGAGCCCCTTGTGGGGTAGTGCACTATTTGTTTCAGGATATTTGAGTTAACAAAGTCCAGGAACTTTTGTGTGAGTGAGTTTGGCCTCATATATGTTTCCCAATTAATGGAAGGATAGTTGAAGTCACCCACAACTAGGGTGTCAGATTGTACCTTAATTGTCCCAACTATGTCTAAATAAGTTCTGTGAGCATCTTGGTGCATAGAAGGGGACCTGCAACTGATGATGACCTGAAGGTGGGTCTTGCCCATGGTAATTTGGGCTTAGAGTAGCTCCATAGAGTTTTCTTGTCTATCCAGTCCAGACGTGTAATTATCTTTAATGAAGATAGATGCTCTAGCTCATTCGGTTCTCACACCATCAATTTGTGGTCTGAAACTGGGGAAGGCATTGTACCCTTGCAAGGCCGGGGTACTTTCTGTGGCCTTGAACCAGATTTCTGTGACTGCACAGAACATCTTTGTGGGAGGGGAGTGCTTTCAGACAGTGCAGCTTCTGATGTGAACTCCTAGGATTTAGAAGCATGACCTTTAGTTTCTTTGTGTTTGATATTTTCATGTCAGGAATTTTGTTATTCTGACCTTGCCTAAAAAAAGCATTATGGAGGAGGTAAGTGCCTTAGCAAGTAACCAAAAGTCTGGAGGTGTCATTTGGAGAACATCTGTGGCAAAGCAGTGAGGTCTATTTACAATGTCATCCCAGAGTGACAGGAATCCCCTTAGAATGACACCAGAAACTAAGCCAGTTATTGAAGTCAGTCATTTTTGGTTTATATTGTGGTATCATCCTAGGCAAGGGTGAAATGTTACACAGACTTAGGGACATACCCACCTGGGACACATATTCAGAGAGATCAATCATGTCTTTCTTCATATAGTCCAGAGAGGCCCATCTCAAATCATTCACACCAACATGAACTATGATGGAGTAATAATGGTACTTGTGCTCGAGAGACCTGAGTGCATGTGTGGTCTGGTGAATCCTTCTGCCAGAGAGACATCTGATCGTAACCTTCTCCTTGTTCAACCTGGTGAGTGGGGCATCTGTCTGTCTCATTGTAGAGTCACCTATAACTAAAACATTTGGAATAGTTGTGCATTGCCTTAAGGGCTTATTTGATGAGATTCAGGTGCTAGTGTTTTTATGTGTATTGGATGTATTGGGTGTTGTGTTAGGTGTAGCATGTTTGTGTTTTGGAGGTCTTTGATGTTTAGGGAGGTTTCCAGACAGTACCTCTATATATGAACATTTACGTGTTGGGTGTATATTTCGAATAGGAGTAGTCATGGTGTGTGAGCTGACAACCTGTTTATTGCTGCTGTTCTGGGCATGAGAGAGCAGTGATTCCAGATTTTTAGTGTAGGAGCATCTCTCTCAAATTGTACTTCAGTGATTTAGGAGCAAGGGATTGTCAGTGTACATGAGACAGTTGCTACACTGCCTTAAAAACCCATGTACACAAGGCTGGCAGGAGAAACAGAGGGAAACTGGCAGTCCATAATGCAAGGCTTGAACCTGGTATCTCAGCAGATAAGGAGAAAAATATGGAGGTATCAGTCAAGGAGCTATTTTAGGGTGACTACCCTATGGGGTGTTCAGTAGGACATCTACAGGGTCTGATGTTGATAGGTAAGAGTTAACATGTCTGCTGGGTGGTTCACTGAACAGTGGAGGGCTATTCAAGAACTGCCCTGCTAGATAGTAGCTCCTTCTAAGGGAAAGTACTTCTATTGGCACGTTTGCATCTATAACCAGCAAGAGTTAACCCCTATCTACACACAAGCAAGAGCAAAGAAGCTAATACAAAAAAAAAATGAAAAAGCTCAAATTGAACCCTGCACCAATGATATATCTTAGACTGAGCCCTGCACCAATGAAACAGCTCAAACTGAGCCCTGAACCAGTAACCTTTAATTAGATAGTCCTACCAATCATTACCTATTTATCATGTGTTTGAGACATGGGTGCCAAGAAATTCACTTTGAGAGCAAATTCTTTGTTTTACGAAATAGAAGCAATACTACAGGAAAAAAAGCAGGAAAAAGCAATTGGCCCTTTTTTA